>NC_053390.1:522882059-523182059 GCF_905171765.1 Bufo bufo | reverse complement strand
CCATATAGCTATAATGACCTCCTGCAGTTATAACCCCTTGTAGTGCCCCCGTATTATAATGCCCCCCTGTAGTGCCCCTTTTATTATAATGCCTCCTGTATTGCTTTGGCCTATATCAATGCCATTAGTAGTGCCACCTATATAATGATGCCCCCCTGTAGTGCTCCGACTGGTATTAATGCCCCTGTAATGCTCCCTTGTAGTGCTCCAGCCTGTATGAATGCCCTAATTAGCGACCCTGTATTATAATGCCCCCTGTAGTTCTCTGGCTTATATTAATGCCCTCGGTAGTGCCCCATGTATTAATGCCCCAGTAGTGCCACAAGTGTTATAATGTCCCCCCTGTTGTGCTCTGGCCTGTATTAATGCCCCCAATTTTGCTCCATGTATTATAATGCCCCCCTTTACTGCTTTGGCCTGTATTAATGTCCCCAGTAGTGCTACCGGTACTATAACCCCCCCTTACCTTTTAGTGCCTTGTCCTGTATTATTGCCCCCAGTTGTGGCACATGAATTAAAATGGCCCTGTGCTCCAGGGGGCAGTAAGCCCCCCAATAAAACACCTGATGACATCAACACAGACTACCTAATGAATGATATGGCTGCACAAAAACACCAAAGAAAAAGGCAGAAAAAAAATCACGATAAACCTCACTATCAACATGGTGTTTTTATGAAAATTGCTGCATGTGAAATCAGGCTAAAAGTGTTGATTCAGAAATCTTTTCAATTTCCCTATAATTTCGGAAATATGTGTGGCAGCTTCATCATTTGCTTATGTTATAATTTAACACCTTAAAGAGACAACTGCCTGGCAGGGTTGATCATGGTGAATAAAATGATCAATCTATTGCTGCAAATGAATGTACCATTGCAGCATAATTATTACTGTTATTTTTATGCAAATAAGGGGATTTGAGCACCAAAGGTCTGCTTCACCTCCTCTTCTCCACCTCGCCACTCCCCATCATGGCCTGATTGACAGGGCCAGACATCCTCACTGTTTGGATGCCTGGCCCTGAAATCTTGTGCTTGTGTTGGCAAGACTTCATCAGTGTATGTGCCGTTGATGTCAGGCGGCTCTCCCCACTAAGATCTGCACTACACTTGCACAGTAAATTCTGACGGGACAGTCCAGGATTTTGGTGGCTGTCTCACAGTCCTGGAGGTATGTCCAACTCTCAGATGTGGGCATTAGTACTGTGAAGGGGGAACATGTGAGCATTACTACTGTGAAGGGGGCACAATGTGGGCACAACTACTGTGAGAGGCACAATGTGGGCATTGCTACTGTGAGGAGCACAATGTGGGCATTGCTACTGGGAGGGGGCAAAATGTGGACATAACCACTGTTTTGTGGCATAAAGGGGGAATAATTACTATGTGGTGGCATTTAGGGGACTGGGTGGGATTGTGTTTGTACAGTTATGGTTTGGGCAGCGTTAGAGGCATGTCCTAGTATGAAAAAAAATTCTGCGGCAGTACGCTCCCCCACATATGGTCCCTCTTTGTGTTATTAAAAGGTTGGGAGGTATGAGATCCTACTGGTCAGTCTATGGATGCAGCTTCAGACTGCCCCACAAGAGGACCATAAGATTTTCCTGTGGCCCTCTGATAATGTCACATGACCGCCCTTCTTGCTGGCCACTTACTGCAATGCATGTGCTGCACTCCTTAGGCTCCAGTACCAGGGCACTGCAACTGCTATGACTGACTCTCTTTGCTTAGATAAATAGCAGAGCGGAGGTGAAGCTAGCCTCAATTACCACCACTCAATCATATGATAGAGCCACAATTCAAATGTATCTGTGTCCTAAGGAAAGACGGAAGGCATAGGAGGCATAGTAATAGTATGTGACAGGCAGCACAGGCATCAGTAAGGTCAGGCCCCACAGGCCTCCTCCCTCCTTCTATGAACCCCCATCACCTATTTTGAAGCTGCAGCTAGAGATCCAGCCCAGTCACAGGAGGCCCCACCCCCACAGTGAGTCTATAACTGGTCAGGTAACATCTACATTATTAGTACTCACAGAGATCACTGAGTCATCTGTGGCTTTACATAGGACTGCAGCCTGCAGGTTACACTTACTACACTATCTGTATAGTGGCATGTAAAAGTTTGCGCACCCATAGTCAAAGTGACTGTTACTGTGAACAGTTAAGCAAGTTGAAGATGAAACACACTTTTCAACATTTTAAGCAATTTCAGTATATTATTTTGGTTTTGTATGATTTTAGAGTGAAAAAAAGGAAAGGAGTACCTTAAAAAAGTATGGGAACCCAAGGAGATTTGAATGCTCAGATAATGTTATCCCTTTTAGGGTTACGGCTTGTTCAAAGTCATCATTAAGAAAGAGTCCTCTAACCTTGTCTAAAAAAACTGCAGTCATGGGTTCTTCTAAGCAGCTGCCTAACACTCTGAAAATGAAAATGGTTGAGGCCCACAAAACAGGAGAAGGCTATAGGAAGATAGTAAAGCGTTTTCAGGTTGCCATTTCCTCACTTCAAAATGTAATTAAGAAATGGCAGTTAACAGGAACAGTGGAGGTCAAGAGAAGGTCTGGAAGACCAAGAAAAATTTGAAAAACAGCCGATCATAGGAGTGCCAGAAAGGTAAATCAAAACTCCCTCTTGACAATAAAATACCTTTAGGAAGATTTAGCAGATTCTGTAGTTGTGGAACATTTGTCTACTGTTTTGCAACACTTGCACGAATGTGGCCTTTATGGAGAAGTCATCAGAAGAAAATTTCTCAAGCATCCTCACGACAAAATTTAACAGCAGAAGTTTGCAAAAGAACATCTAAACAAGCTTGATGCATTTCGAAAACAAGTCCTGTGGACTAATGAGGTTAATAAATACATTTTTGTCCACAATAAGGAAAGGTATGTTTGGAGAAAAAAGGGTACAGAATTTCATGAAAAGAACACCTCTCCAACCATTCAGCATGGGGGTGGATCAATCATGCTTTTGGGGTTATGTTGCAGCCAAAGGCACTGGGAACATTTCACAGGTAAAGGGAAGAATGGATTCAATGAAATTCCAACATATTCTACAAGAAAACAACTATAAAAAAAAGCCAAAGTTGAAAAGAGGATGGCTTCTACAAATAGATAATGAACCTAAACACACCTCAAAATCCAAAATCGACTACCTTAAAATGCACAAGCTGAAGGTTTTACTATGGTCCTCACAGTCCACTGAACTGAACATCATTGTAAATCTGCAGATAGACCTCAAAAGAGCAATGCAACAAGATTTGATAGACTCCTGGCTGGCTACAAAAAGCATTTGCTACTAGGTACTAACTATGCAGGGTGCCCAAATTTTTGCTTCATTCCCTTATCCTTTTTTTTGTTATTTTAAAATGTAAAAGATGCAGATAAAAATAGTTTTGCTGAAAATACAAAGGGATGTGACATCTTTAACTTTTTTGCCTTTTGGAAATAATTTAATATTCAACTTTCTTAAAGGAAACCTGTCACCAGGATTTTGTGCATAGAGCTGGGGACATGGGCTGCTAGATGGCAACTAGCACATCTGCAATACCCAGTCCCCACAGCTCTCTGCGCTTTTATTGTGTTAAAAAAACGTTTTGATCAATATGCAAATGAACCTGATATGTGTCCTGTATCCGGGGATGAGTCCAGCGGAAAGGAGCCCAGCACCGCCCCGCGTCCTCCGAATCTCCTCCTTGCTGGCTGACGTCACAGAGCTGGAGCGCCGAAATCTCGCGATGCGCGAGCTAGCGCATGCGTAGTTCGTTCCCTGTGCTGATGCCAGCACAGGGAATGAACATGATGCCGACACTGCGCATGCGCTAGCTCGTGCATCGCGAGATTTCGGTGCTCCAGCTCTGTGACGTCAGCCAGCAAGGAGGAGATTCGGAGGACGCGGGGCGGTGCTGGGCTCCTTTTCGCTGGACTCATCTCCGGATACAGGACACATATCAGGTTAATTTGCATATTGATCAAAGCGCAGAGAGCTGTGGGGACTGGGTATTGCAGATGTGCTAGTGCCCATCTAGCAGCCCATGTCCCCAGCTCTATGCACAAAATCCTGGTGACAGGTTCCCTTTAACTATTAACAGGAACAGTAATTTTGCGAAGCACCAAAGACACAGGCAAAAGCATAGTCTGAATACAGTCCAATAGTCAGGGCAGGCAAATAGCATATTCCAAATAGCAATTCCAAGGTCAGGGCAGGCAGAGTTTGTGCGTAACCCAGTTCACAATTCCGAGGTCGGGGCAGGCAGCAAGGAGCAGAATCAGAAGACAGACAGGGTTCGGTTCACAGAAATTCAGATGAGATCCCCTCCACTGGCTACTAACTAGTAGAAAACCTCAAAGCTCAAGCAAAGATGTGGATCCAGAGCCCTGCTAAATAGAAGTCTGATCAGAAACTTAAAGGGAACCTGTCATGTGGATATTTGATTATAATCTAACTAATTATATACAATCATTAACTACTAAAAAGTACCTTAGATGTATTCACTTACTGGTGTGACATATGGTTACCTCATAATATACACAAAAAGATGCCTAATGCCGCATGCTAATGAGCTGATTTGAGTCCAGCGTGATATCATTGAGTCCAGCGTTTATTTAATTCAGAGCTATAGCCACTCCCCTGCCCACCTGCTGCTGATTAATAAGGAAAATAACTGTCATTCAGCAGCAGGTGGGCGGGGAGAGTCAGGAGCTCATAAATATTCAGGACTCATCATTATCAGCTGGAGCTTTTCAATACAAGATGTTGGCAGATTGACTGGGTCAATTAAAGAAAGTGACCCACCATTGTGCTAAGAGAATCAGTCACTTATTTATGTTGCCCTTAGTTAGGACACCATAAAACTGGTGACAGGTTCCCTTTAACCAGCACCTGGACAGGAGCAGGAGAAAGGGATTAACTCTCCTGGTGCTGAAAGGAGTTCACTGAGCACTAGTCCCAGTACGCACAGGGAAAATGGAGCGATATCTGTGCTTACACGGGCCAGCGGAACAATGGCAGACATGAGCCGCCAACCTGACAGACTCTGGGTCTTGTCACAAGAGAGCATAAAAGTGCTTCAACCCTGTCTTATAAAAAGACTCTCAGTGGCTGCCTTTGGGTAATGTGCCTTTTGGTGAAAGATTGCTGACTGTTAGACATACCTCTACAACACACACTCAGACATTTAGCCCAGTTGACAGAAGGATGGTTTCGATAAAGTGATTACCATCTAAGCCACTCTGACACAGCTGTTAAGAGGTGCTCGGAGCAGTGGTTACATAAGGGCATGCACACACGGTAAAAAGGATCTGGACAGACCAGAAAGAGCACCAGTACAGCGGATCATTTCTTCTGCCGATAGGCACAAGCAGCTTGAACAGTTTTGTTGTCCATCATCCAGACACAGGTGGCACCATCATTATACCAGACCATTTATAGTGCAAAAAATATATTTGTATGTCAGCCAGTAAATAGAAGATATAAAAATGAGATTCCTTAGTGGTTGATACTTTTTAATTGATAACTAAAAAGATGATGACAAAATTGCAAGCTTTCCAGACTACTCAGGTCTCTTCCTCAGTATCTGAAGATTCACATAATTATACACAACAGAATAAGGGAATAGTGAGGTAGTTCTCATCACCATACAACAAAAGAAGAAAGGAAATATCTGCCTGTACAAAAACAATATTACAGTCATGACCACAACATCACAGACATCAAACTATTGATATTAAAGGCATTGTCTCACTCCAGCAAATAGCATCTATCATGTGCACAAAATTACGGTAAGACAAGGCACTTACTAATGTTCTGGAATTTTCTATATTGCCTCTTTTTCTGGCTTGATTCATTTTTCTATCATATTATACACTGCTCACATCCAGGGGATAGGACCACCCTACATCAGTGGTGGCTTTACTTGCACACTATACCAAAAGGCACTTTTTTTTCTATTGTGTGGTCAGATGAGACAAAAGTTGAACCTTTTGGCCAAAATGTAAAATGCTATGTGTGGCGGAAATCTAACGCTGCACATCACCCTGAACACATCATCTCCAATGTGAAATGGTGGTGGCAGCATCATGCTGTGGGATGCTTTTCTTCAGCAGGGACAGGGATGCTGGTCAGAGTTGATGGGAAGATGGATGTGGAGCTAAATACAGAGCAATCCTGGAGGAAAACCTGCTAGAGGCTGCAAAAGACTTTAGACTGGGGCGGAGGTTCACCTTCCAGAAGGAAAACAACCCTAAACATACAGCCAGAGCTACAATGGAATGGTTTAGATCACAGCATATTCATGTGTTAAAATGACCCAGTCAAAGTCCTGACGTAAATCCCATTAAGAATCTGTGGCAAGACTTGAAAATTATTGTTCACAGATGCTTTTCATCCAATTTGACTGAGGTTGAGCTATTTTGCAAAGGAGGATGGGCAAAAATTTCAGCCTCTAGATGTGCAAATCTGTTAGAGACATACCCCAAATGACTTGCAGCTGTAATTGCGCCGAAAGGTGGTCATACAAAGTATTGACTCAGGGGGGCTGAATACAAATGCACCCCACACTTTCCAGATTTTTATTTATTAGAAATTTTGAAAAGCGTGTGTCATTTTCTGTTCACTTCACACATACGTGCTACTTTGTGTTGGTATATCACATAAAATTCCAATAAAATAGACATTCAAGTTTTTGCGTGTAATGGGAAAAAATGTTCAAGAGGTATGAATACTTTTTAAAGGCACTGTTTGTAAAACTTAAAGGGATATACAAGAGTACAATAGGTAGGATAGGTTATCAATATCAAATCAGTGGGGGTATGATTCCTGGACCCCCAGCTGTTTGGAGAGACCACGGTGCTCCAGTGACCCATGCAGCCTGTACCCAGGCCAGTGACGTCACGTTGATCAGTCGTATGGTCTGTGTGAGGCTCAGTCCCATTAAAGTGAATGTGCATGGATTGCAATACCAAGCACAGTCACTATGCAATGTACTGTGCTTGGTATGTTGTGAGGCCGCAGAGCTCTCCAGAGCAGCATGGCCTCTTCAAATAGCAGATAATTGCCTGAAGTCGGATCTTCACCGATCAGATATTGATGACCAATCCTGCACCCCTTTAATAAACTATTGCTACTACTGCAATATCCGGTTTACTAATGTAATAAATGTTTGGTTTAAAAATGTTCTTTAGCACTTGAGCCAAGATTTCTCTTAGATATCTATGTACAATACTGAACTACACTGTTGTGTGACCTTTGTACTGCAAGTAAATTCTCCAGTAAATATAGCCTTGCTTAATAGATCACCAATTACAAAAACTTAGCATTTTGGAATAGACAAAACCGAATTTTCTGATTCTAGGCTGCTGGGGTTGAATAGGTAGAATTTGATCTTGCAACTGGAAACAACATTTGCTTGTTGACTGATAAAATATCTGAAATAATCTTTGCTATTGACAGATTCAAACTAAATAAATTGGTAAGAGTAGAAGAAATACTCCAGCAATATACAAACCAGATTTCAAAAAAGTTGGGACACTATACAAATCGTGAATAAAAACTGAATGCAATGATGTGGAGGTGCCAACTTCTAATATTTTATTCAGAATAGAACATAAATCACGGAACAAAAGTTGAAACTGAGAAAATGTACCATTTTAAGGGAAAAATATGTTGAATCAGAATTTCATGGTGTCAACAAATCCCCAAAAGGTTGGGACAAGGCCATTTTCACCACTGTGTGGCATCTCCCCTTCTTCTTACAACACTCAACAGACGTCTGGGGACCGAGGAGACCAGTTTCTCAAGTTTAGAAATAGGAATGCTCTCCCATTCTTGTCTAATACAGGCCTCTAACTGTTCAATCGTCTTGGGCCTTCTTTGTTGCACCTTCCTCTTTATGATGCGCCAAATGTTCTCTATAGGTGAAAGATCTGGACTGCAGACTGGCCATTTCAGTACCTGGATCCTTCTCCTACGCAGCCATGATGTTGTGATTGATGCAGAATGTGGTCTGGCATTATCTTGTTCAAAAATGCAGGGTCTTCCCTGAAAGAGATGACGTCTGGATGGGAGCATATGTTGTTCTAGAACCTGAATATATTTTTCTGCATTGATGGTGCCTTTCCAGACATGCAAGCTGCCCATGCCACACGCACTCATGCAACCCCATACCATCAGAGATGCGGGCTTCTGAACTGAGCATTGATAACAACTTGTGTTGTCCTTGTCCTCTTTGGTCCGGATGACATGGCGTCCCAAATTTCCAAAAAGAACTTTGAATCGTGACTCGTCTGACCACAGAACAGTCTTCCATTTTTCCACACTCCATTTTAAATGATCCCTGGCCCAGTGAAAACGCCTGAGCTTGTGGATCTTGCTTAGAACTGGCTTCTTCTTTGCACTGTAGAGTTTCAGCTGGCAACGGCGGATGGCACGGTGGATTGTGTTCACTGACAATGGTTTCTGGAAGTATTCCTGAGCCCATTCTGTGATTTCCTTTACAGTAGCATTCCTGTTTGTGGTGCAGTGTCGTTTAAGGGCCCGGAGATCACGGGCATCCAGTATGGTTTTACGGCCTTGACCCTTACGCACAGAGATTGTTCCAGATTCTCTGAATCTTCGGATGATGTTATGCACAGTTGATGATGATAGATGCAAAGTCTTTGCAATTTTTCGCTGGGTAACACCTTTCTGATATTGCTCCACTATCTTTCTGCGCAACATTGTGGGAATTGGTGATCCTCTACCCATCTTGGCTTCTGAGAGACACTGCCACTCTGAGAAGCTCTTTTTATACCCAATCATGTTGCCAATTGACCTAATTAGTGTTAATTGGTCTTCCAGCTCTTCGTTATGCTCAAATTTACTTTTTCCAGCCTCTTATTGCTACTTGTCCCAACTTTTTGGGGATTTGTTGACACCGTGAAATTTTGAATCAACTTATTTTTCCTTTAAAATGATACATTTACTTGGATTAAACGTTTGATCTGTCATCTACGTTCTATTACAAATAAAATATTGACATTTGCCATCTCCACATCATTGCATTCAGTTTTTATTCACAATTTGTTCAGTGTCCCAACTTTTTTGGAATCCGGTTTGTAGTTGCAAGATTGTTGGTATCTATTTAAGCATGCGGCTGTACAAAACTTGTGACTTTTCCACCACACTTGGCCTTTATCAAACTACAGCAAAAGAAATAAATGACAGAAAGTCTAAGGCCCCTTTCACACGGGCGAGTATTCTGCGCGGATGCGATGCGTTAGTTGAACGCATTGCACCCGCACTGAATACCGACACATTCATTTCTATGGGGCTGTTCACATGAGCGTTGATTTTCACGCATCACTTGTGCGTTGTGTGAAAATCGCAGCATGCTCTATATTCTGCGTTTTTCACGCAACGCGGGCCCCATAGAAGTGAATGGGGTTGCGTGAAAATCGCAAGCATCCGCAAGCAAGTGCGGATGCGGTGCGATTTTCATGCACTGTTGCTAGGAGACGATTGGGATGGAGACCCGATCATTACTATTTTCCCTTATAACATGGTTATAAGGGAAAATAATAGCATTCTGAATACAGAATGCATAGTAAACTAGCGCTGGAGGGGTTAAAAAAATAAAAAATAATTTAACTCACCTTAGTCCACTTGATCGCGTAGCCCGGCATCTCCTTCTGTCTCCTTTGCTGAACAGGACCTGTGGTGAGCATTAATTACAGGTAAAGGACCTTTGGTGACGTCACTCCGGTCATCACATGATCAATCACATGATCTTTTACCATGGTGATGGATCATGTGATGACCGGAGTGACGTCACCAAAGGTCCTTTACCTGTAATTAATGCTCACCACAGGTCCTGTTCAGCAAAGGAGACAGAAAGAGAAGCCGGGCAGCACGATCAAGTGGACTAAGGTGAGTTAAATTCTTATAATTTTTTTTAACCCCTCCAGCGCTAGTTTACTATGCATTCTGTATTCAGAATGCTATTATTTTCCCTTATAACTATGTTATAAGGGGAAATAATACAATCTACAGAACACCGATCCCAAGCCCGAACTTCTGTGAAGAAGTTCGGGTTTGGGTACCAAACATGCGTGATTTTTCTCACGCGAGTGCAAAACGCATTACAATGTTTTGCACTCGCGCGGAAAAATCGCGGGTGTTCCCACAACGCACCCGCACATTTTCCCGCAACGCCCGTGTGAACCCAGCCTAAGGGTACTTTAAGGCCCCTTTCACACGGGCGAGTATTCCGCGCGGATGCGATGCGTGAGGTGAACGCATTGCACCCGCACTGAATACCGACCCATTCATTTCTATGGGGCTGTTCACATGAGCGGTGATTTTCACGCATCACTTGTGCGTTGCGTGAAAATCGCAGCATGCTCTATATTCTGCGTTTTTCACGCAACGCAGGCCCCATAGAAGTGAATGGGGTTGTGTGAAAATCGCAAGCATCCGCAATCAAGTGCGGATGCGGTGCGATTTTCACGCACGGTTGCTAGAAGACGATCGGGATGGAGACCCGATCATTATTATTTCCCCTTATAACATGGTTATAAGGGAAAATAATAGCATTCTGAATACAGAATGCATAGTAAAACAGCACTGGAGGGGTTAAAAACAAATTAAAAATAATATAACTCACCTTAGTCCACTTGATCGCGTAGCCCGGCATCTCCTTCTGTCTCCTTTGCTGAACAGGACCTGTGGTGAGCATTAATTACAGGTAAAGGACCTTTGGTGACGTCACTCCGGTCATCACATGATCAATCACATGATCTTTTACCATGGTGATGGATCATGTGATGACCGGAGTGACGTCACCAAAGGTCCTTTACCTGTAATTAATGCTCACCACAGGTCCTGTTCAGCAAAGGAGACAGAAAGAGAAGCCGGGCAGCACGATCAAGTGGACTAAGGTGAGTTAAATTATTATAATTTTTTTAACCCCTCCAGCGCTAGTTTACTATGCATTCTGTATTCAGAATGCTATTATTTTCCCTTATAACTATGTTATAAGGGGAAATAATACAATCTACAGAACACCGATCCCAAGCCCGAACTTCTGTGAAGAAGTTCGGGTTTGGGTACCAAACATGCGTGATTTTTCTCACGCGAGTGCAAAACGCATTACAATGTTTTGCACTCGCGCGGAAAAATCGCGGGTGTTCCCGCAACGCACCCGCACATTTTCCCGCAACGCCCGTGTGAACCCAGCCTAAGGGTACTTTAAGGCCCCTTTCACACGGGCGAGTATTCCGCGCGGATGCGATGCGTGAGGTGAACGCATTGCACCCGCACTGAATACCGACCCATTCATTTCTATGGGGCTGTTCACATGAGCGGTGATTTTCACGCATCACTTGTGCGTTGCGTGAAAATCGCAGCATGCTCTATATTCTGCGTTTTTCACGCAACGCAGGCCCCATAGAAGTGAATGGGGTTGCGTGAAAATCGCAAGCATCCGCAAGCAAGTGCGGATGCGGTGCGATTTTCACGCACGGTTGCTAGAAGACGATCGGGATGGAGACCCGATCATTATTATTTCCCCTTATAACATGGTTATAAGGGAAAATAATAGCATTCTGAATACAGAATGCATAGTAAAACAGCGCTGGAGGGGTTAAAAACAAATTAAAAATAATTTAACTCACCTTAGTCCACTTGATCGCGTAGCCCGGCATCTCCTTCTGTCTCCTTTGTTGAACAGGACCTGTGGTGAGCATTAATTACAGGAACAGGACCTTTGATGACGTCACTCCGGTCATCACATGGTACGTCACATGCTCTTTTACCATGGTGATGGATCATGTGATGACCGGAGTGACGTCATCAAAGGTCCTGTTCCTGTAATTAATGCTCACCACAGGTCCTGTTCAACAAAGGAGACAGAAGGAGATGCCAGGCTACGCGATCAAGTGGACTAAGGTGAGTTAAATTATTTATTTAATTTTTTTAACCCCTCCAGCGCTGTTTTACTATGCATTCTGTATTCAGAATGCTATTATTTTCCCTTATAACCACGTTATAAGGGAAAATAATACAATCTACAGAACACCGATCCCAAGCCCGAACTTCTGTGAAGAAGTTCGGGTTTGGGTACCAAACATGCGCGATTTTTCTCACGCGAGTGCAAAACGCATTACAATGTTTTGCACTCACGCGGAAAAATCACGGGTGTTCCCGCAACGCACCCGCACATTTTCCCGCAACGCCCGTGTGAAAGAGGCCTAACACTTGCGTTGTTTGATTCCGGCAGGCAGTTCTGTTGCCTGAACTGCTTGCCTGATCAGGCAAACTGTATGCAAACGCATGTCATTTTTTCTGACTGATCAGGCATTTTTCTGACTGATCAGGATCCTGATCAGTCTGAAAAATGTCTGATCAGTCAGAAAAATGCATTGCAATACAGGATCCGTTTTTCTGGTGTCATCAGGCAAAACGGATCCGGTATTTATTTTTTTCTAATTTTTAAAGGTCTGCGCATGCGCAGACCGGAAGGACGGATCCGGCATTCCAGTATTTTGAATGCCGGATCCGGCACTAATACATTCCTATGGGAAAATATGCTGGATCCGGCATTCAGGCAAGTCTTCAGTTTTTTTTGCCGGAGATAAAACCGTAGCATGCTACGGTTTTCTCTTTTGCCTGATCAGTCAAATGAACTGAAGACATCCTGATGCATCCTGAACGGATTACTCTCCATTCAGAATGCATGGGGATATACCTGATCAGTTCTTTTCCGGTATAGAGCCCCTGTGACGGAACTCTATGCCGGAAAAGAAAAACGCTAGTGTGAAAGTAGCCTAATTTGATTACATAGAAGAGATACCAAAGATTTTTTCAACCAATATACAAAATGTATTGAGTCATAGTTCATAGTATGTATATAATAATTATTCTAATTTTTCTTTTCCAGACCTACTAGTATGGAATACTGGTGCCGCCTGCATATCCTTTATAGTCATTTATGCTCATCATACTATCCTCCTTTCGTACAAACCTTTCTTATTTCATATAGTATTCTCCCTATGTCTCCTATGCTTCTCCTTCTATTTGTTGTCCCCTTTTCCTATCATAATTATTTATTATTATTATTATTGTCTCTTCATCGCCCATTCTTACTCTTATTATATCTTCTCCCCTTTTTCCTATGCGCTTCATTCTCACTATCAGAACCTTATCACATTGATCACATATAATCAGCTCATAGATGAGCTCTCCGGTTCGCATTCACTTCAAAATGAGGCTTGAGGCGCTTCTCTTGTCAGCGCGCATGCACCATGTTCGCATACAGCCAGCACACGAACACTTCATCTGACAACGAGGCTTGACACGCTCCCTCCACCAACGCGCATGCTCTAAGCGCCCTGATGGCAAGCGGGCATTTTTAAAGGGCACGCTACATCCCATACATGTGGCGCATGTCCTATAGTGCTGAGGCACATCTCCAGAGCGCACGCTTCTTGGATTCTCTATCTCTAGCGGCACCAGGTAAACACTATGTAGGGACCTCTGGCTAAATATCTTCTTACCCTTCAGAAAACATTCTGAATAATGTATACTGTATACAAATTGCTGTTTGTCCTTTGGCTCATTATTTTCTCAATGAATTATTGAGAATACCATGAATTAGAATATCTTCCTTATTATTGTTCTCATACACATGGATTTCATCCATGGACTCTACAGCCAAACCTTGCTCACTTATCCAATACTAGGTGAAAGTACATTTACAGCACCGTGATAAATGTTACTTTAGTGACCTCATTTGGGTACTTACCAATTTGTTGTAATTTGGTGTATTTATTTTTATTTATTTCTGTCATTTATTTCTTTTGCTGTATTTTGATAAAGGCCAAGTGTGGCCGAAAAGTCACAAGTTTTGTTCAGCCTCATGCTTAAAGGGATTCTGTCACCAGGTTTGACCCCTGTCAGCTAAACATATGCTGATGTTCAGGGCGTCTTCACGATTCCTAATGTGGGCTTATAAATGTCATCTGTGGGCTTATTTAGCTAAAAAACAGCTTTTACTAACCTGTCAGTCAAACAAATAAGGTGCCCAAGGGGATGTTAATGGCGCACCCACCGCCGCACCCACCGCCGTTCGTGCCCAGCGCCGCCTTTCCGGACTTCTGCGCCGCCTCCTAATCCTCTGTGCCGCCTCTCGCTCTCCCTCCCTCCCCCTCCTCCTGCTGTAAGATCTCGCGCATACAGGGGTTGAGCGAAGTGCCGGCGCATGCGCACTTCGCTGTAAGAAGCCAAATGGAGAAGTCCGCACGGGCTCATCAGGCAGAGCCCTGTGCGCAACCGCGAGATTTTACAGCAGAAGGAGGGGGGAGGGAGGGAGAGCGAGAGGCGGCACAGAGGATTAGGACGCGGCGCAGAAGTCCGGAAAGGCGGCGCTGGGCACGAACGGCGGTGGGTGCGGCCGGCACCTTGCATTCATTAACATCCCCTTGGGCACCTTATTTGTTTGACTAACAGGTTAGTAATAGCTGGTTTTTAGCTAAATAAGCCCACATATGACATTTATAAGCCCATATTAGGAATCGTGAAGACGCCCTGAACATCAGCATATGTTTAGCTGACAGGGGTGAACCTGGTGACAGAATCCCTTTAAATAAATACAAACAATCTTGCAACTATATTGCTGGAGTATTTCTTCTATTGTGAATGGTGTGGGGACCCGACTCCTAGCATCAATGAGTGGAGTCCCACGAAGTAATTGTGAAAATTAAATTGGTAAGAGAATATTTGACAAATAACTGGGTCACATGAAATGTGCAACTCCTATAGAAAGCGGCAAAAATGTCATCCACCTGCAGTGGCCAATGGCTGCACAAAGTTGCAGGTAAGGCACACGACCGTTGTTGTCTTCCGTGTCCGTTGTTCCGTTTTCCGTGATTTTCTGTGGACCCATTGACTTTCAATGGGTCCGTTGAAAACTCGGATGATGCACCGTTTGTCATCCGCGTCCGTGATCCGTGTTTCCAGTCCGTAAAAAAATATGACCTGTCCTATTTTTTTCACGGACAACGGTTCGCGGACCCATTCAAGTCAATGGGTCAGTGAAAAAACATGGAGGCACACAAGATTGTCATCCGCGTCCGTGATCCGTGTCCGTTTTTTTTCCTATCATTTTCAAGGCAAACTTGACTTAGATTTTTTTTTTCACTTTTCATGTCTGGTGATCCTCCAAAATCAAGACACACGGAAACAAAAACAGAAACAGATCACGGAACAATGGAATCCCGTTTTGCGGACCGTGAAAAAATACTGTCGTGTGCATGAGGCCTTAGGCTGAGGTCTAACCTTCAAAATTGAGCAACCGTTGGCTGCCACTGGTGGGCAGAATAACATCAGCATGTGGTGTAAACCTGGCCATAAATTACAGTCTACTGAAGAAATGGAGAGGCAAGGTAAGACAGGAAACTAGTTTTAGCCTTCAAAAAAGTGGAAATGTACACTAGAATCTTTGCCAGTAAATAACTGCTGATTGTTTTGTGTCCAGCAAATGGAAGATGCTCAACACTGGGGACATTTTCGTGTGATAGTGGGTTCTTCTGAATGGACAACATATTAATACTTTAGATGATAAAATAACATACATAGATAACAACACAGAAGGTGAAAGGTCTATCCCAATTACTTTAGATGATAAAATAACATACATGGATAACAACACAGAAGGTGAAAAGGTCATCCCAAATGCTTTTAATGAGTTTAGTTACTGCTAGGCATCAATGACCCTCCTCATTCTCTGCAGACAGCACTGATCCTTGATGCATGACTTTTCAAACCAACTATAGCCTGTCACTACTAGGACATATGGAATGCGGCTGTATAAAGCAATCAATCAATTTAAAGAGGACCAGTCTGTTTTAGTCACTGCATGCATTCCCCATGTAGTAACAGTTCCATAGAATTCTTGGTAGGAACACACCCCTAACTAGTAACACCCATCTATATATCGTACTCTATATGGCCAAAATGATGTAGGCTACCCTCAGAATTATTGAATTTAAGTGTTTCCACTAGCCCAGGAATCAGCAACCTCCGTCTGAAAGTACAATTCCCAGAATGCTCCTTTCACTTCTATGGGAGTTACATGAACAGCCAAGTATGTGTGCATGTCTGGAGTTGTAGTTTCACAGCAGCTGGAGTGCAGAAGGTTGCTGATCCCTGCATTAGCCTATTGCAATTAGGTGCATAATTCCAAGCACACAGCAATGCAGTCTCCATAGGCAAACACTGGTAGTAGTATGGGCCGTATTGAAGAGCTCAGTGATGTGAAATGTGGCACTATCATATGTTGTCAATTTAGCTGAAAGTAACAGTTTGTGAAATCTGCCTTAGTCAAACTACAATGCTGAAATAACTAGGAGTAGCAACAGTTCAGTCATGAAGTGGTAGACCACATAAACTCACAGAGCAAGGACCGAGGCATGCTGTGTTTAAATCGTACTTATCCTTTGTTGCCTCAACCTCGCTACAGAAATCTAAACTTGCTCTGTAAGTGACATCCACCCAAGAATTGTACATAGGGAGCCTAATCAAATGGGTTTTCATAATTGAGCAGCTGTACACAAGCATACAATCGCTATGTACAGTCGTGGCCAAAAGTTTTGAGAATTAGATAAATATTGGAAATTGGAAAAGTTGCTGCTTAAGTTTTTATAATAACAATTTGCATATACTCCAGAATGTTATGAAGAGTGATCAGATGAATTGCATAGTCCTTCTTTGCCATGAAAATTAACTTAATCCCCAAAAAAACTTTCCACTGCATTTCATTGCTGTCATTAAAGGACCTGCTGAGATCATTTCAGTAATCGTCTTGTTAACTCAGGTGAGAATGTGGACGAGCACAAGGCTGGAGATCATTATGTCAGGCTGATTGGGTTAAAATGGCAGACTTGACCTGTTAAAAGGAGGGTGATGCTTGAAATCATTGTTCTTCCATTGTTAACCATGGTGACCTGCAAAGAAACGCGTGCAGCCATCATTGCGTTGCATAAAAATAGCTTCACAGGCAAGGATATTGTGGCTACTAAGATTGCACCTCAATCAACAATTTATAGGATCATCAAGAACTTCAAGGAAAGAGGTTCAATTCTTGTTAAGAAGGCTTCAGGGCATCCAAGAAAGTCCAGCAAGCGCCAGGATCATCTCCTAAAGAGGATTCAGCTGCGGGATCGGAGTGCCACCAGTGCAGAGCTTGCTCAGGAATGGCAGCAGGCAGGTGTGAGCGCATCTGCACGCTCAGTGAGGCAAAGACTTTTGGAAGATGTCCTGCTGTCAAGAAGGGCAGCAAAGAAGCCACTTCTCTCCAAAAAAAACCATCAGGGACAGATTTATCTTCTGCAGAAAATATGGTGAATGGACTGCTGAGGACTGGGGCAAAGTCATATTCTCCGATGAAGCCTCTTTCCGATTGTTTGGGGCATCTGGAAAAAGGCTTGTCCGGAGAAGAAAAGGTGAGCGCTACCATCAGTCCTGTGTCATGCCAACAGTAAAGCATCCTGAGACCATTCATGTGTGGGGTTGCTTCTCATCCAAGGGAGTGGGCTCACTCACAATACTGCCCAAAAACACAGCCATGAATAAAGAATGGTACCAAAACCCCCTCCAACAGCAACTTCTTCCAACAATCCAACAACAGTTTTGGTGAAGAACAATGCATTTTCCAGCACGATGGAGCACCATGCCATAAGGCAAAAGTGATAACTAAGTGGCTCGGGGACCAAAACCTTGACATTTTGGGTCCATGGCCTGGAAACTACCCAGATCTTAATCCCATTGAGAACTTGTGGTCAATCCTCAAGAGGCGGGTGGACAAACAAAAACCCACTAATTCTGACAAACTCCAAGAAGTGATTAGGAAAGAATGGGTTGCTATCAGTCAGGAATTGGCCCAGAAGTTGATTAAGAGCATGCCCAGTGGAATTGCAGAGGTCCTGAAAAAGAAGGGCCAACACTGCAAATACTGACTCTTTGCATAAATGTCATGTAATTGTCGATAAAAGCCTTTGAAACGTATTAAGTGTGTGTAATTATATTTCACTACATCACAGAAACAACTGAAACAATGATCTAAAAGCAGTTTAGCAGCAAACTTTGTGAAAACTAATATTTGTGTCATTCTCAAAACTTTTGGCCACGACTGTACAATGCCAAGTGTCGGCTAGATGGTACAAGTCACACTGCTATAAGCAGTGGCGTACATAGAAACATAAGGGCCCCATAGCAAGGATCAAACCAGGCCCCCCACACAGGACATAACCCTTTGAATGACCCTTCGGACATTTTTTCCACTGCCCCATTTGCTAAAATTTGTTCCTTTAGAGGGTAGAGTCCTGACCAAGTTTCCACCTCCAGTAGAAGAGGAGATAATCCCAACTAAGACTGGGCCCCCTCTTGCCCTGGGCTCCATAGCAGTCGCATGATCTGTCGCTATGGTAGTTACACCCCTGGCTATAAGGCTATAGAGCAGAGTTTCTCAACTCCAGTCCTCAAGGCCCACCTGCCCATCATGATTTGAGAATATCCCACACCCAAAGTGTTGCTAAGAAGACTTTCCACCCTGTTTTCAAGTACAAAGAAACACCTTTTCCTGAAAAAGTATATTACAAAAATATTTAACAACACAGTCCATACACTATATAAAAATTTTGGTGAAACAACAGTTACAGTTCCAGCCCAACCACAAGTCTACGGAACAGTACTCACAGCATCATATGAGTACAGAACAGAACAAATGGGCAGGAACTTACAGTATAAAAAATCTCTATGATCCAGTGAGTCCAGGTCAGTGGAGCCATAGTTGGTCTGGGATGAGCTGCCATGACATAGAATGTATTTCAAGTTCCCTCTGAAACTGGCCTTAGTCTAGCATAAAGAAAAACATCACAGTGTAAGGGTGGCCATACACTTTAGATGAATGTCAGTTGAATCTGCTGATTTCAGCTAGTGCAGCCAACCAGCTAATGTGTATGGGGGTGAAAGTAGGTTTAGGCTGGATTTACACAGGCCGACTGAGCGGCCGATTGTTGAGGAGGAAGAGTTCCTTCCCAACAGTCAGCTGGTGGTTTAGTGAAGGAGACCGCTGCTATTGCGATCCATTGTCCAAAATCTGCTGCCCAAAAGCCATGATTGGTGGTGCACCAATGAACGTTTCACTCGTTCATCGGGTGATCGCGGCACATTTACATGGCCAGATGGTCAGTCATTCCTGATAATCTGCCCTTAAGGCAGTTGGCTTTTAACATGCCTGATCCTTTCTCATAGGAGATATACTGCCACCAGAAGTGTTTATTTCTCTAGCTCTCTCTTTTGTGAGGGAAGATTAAAATATAGAGTATCTCTTTGTAGTGCGTATGTTTATACAGAGCAAATATACCCCAAAAGAGTGAATCAATTCTAAACAAATCAAATTAGTTGCAAATTTCCTGAAAATATCGGTTTCTAGTGAATCTGAAGTTTTGCCATTTATCCTGCATGAGTCACTCAAAATGGCATCCCCCATTTTACAGATCAGAATACATTGAAGATGAGAAGATGAAGGGGTGTCACATCACCTATCCTGGAGAGCTTACCTATGATGCCTTGCAGTCAGCCTTAGCCAATCATTAGGGACTATAGCTATGATGTCAGTGGACATGTCATAGGCACTATATAAGATCCCAGCCAGGATCTGGCATGTGAGAAGACAATATCTAGTTAGAATTATAATTGTTTCACGGAAATAGGGTTTAGAGCCAGGAATTAGTGTATCATATTGTGTAACTCATTCAGATTGCCTCCGGGAGGCTGGTTTTCTTAGCTATTTGTCAGACTGTTTGTGCTAGTGTGCAGTATTTAAAGCTATACTATTCAATTTATTATTTAATGTGAATCACCATAATCTTTATCACATAATTCACAATCACCACAGATCTTTTGCAATATTAATCCTGGGGCTAAATTTAAAAAAAGGTTTTAAAAAAAATCAGTTAATGACTTTAAATTGTTTATTGGTGTGTCTCAAATACTTGTTGTGGACTCAGTCTGTCCAATTGCCCTTTAAAAAAATGTTTATTAAAATAATTCAGTTGATCACACAGTGTACCTGATGTATTGGAGTGTGTCACAGTTACCGACTGTTTATTAAAGTACTTTCACTCTGTCCAAGTGCCTCTTTTTAACCCTTTCATGACCAGGCGTAAAAAAGGCCTGAATGTGCAGGCAACTTTTAGCGATTTTGTGCACATGGTGGTCTAGTGACCATAACTTTTTTATTTGCTTGACTACCAAAATAATTTAACACTTAGGACTCTTCTTTATCATGTGTTTTTTAGATTTTATTTAAATTTTTTCAGGTTTAATTTGGGGAAAAACCGCTAATTCTTATTAAAAAGTATTTTTTTTATTATACCTTTTTATTTTTTAAACATTAAAACTGACACAAAAATGTATTATTGCAATGGGTTCCCTATTTTGTGATGATCGTTTTGATATACAGTACATTCAAAAAGTTTTCTTTATTTTCATGACTATGAAAATTGTAGATTCACACTGAAGGCATCAAAACTATGAATTAACACATGTGGAATTATATACATAACAAACAAGTGTGAAACAACTGAAAATATGTAATATTCTAGGTTCTTCAAAGTAGCCACCTTTTGCTTTGATTATTGCTTTGCACACTCTTGGCATTCTCTTGATGAGCTTCAAGAGGTAGTCCCCTGAAATGGTTTTCACTTCACAGGTGTGCCCTGTCAGGTTTAATAAGTGGGATTTCTTGCCTTACAAATAGGGTTGGGACCATCAGTTGCGTTGAGGAGAAGTCAGGTGGATACACAGCTGATAGTCCTACTGAATAGACTGTTAGAATTTGTATTATGGCAAGAAAAAAGCAGCTAAGTAAAGAAAAACGAGTGGCCATCATTACTTTAAGAAATGAAGGTCAGTCAGTCAGCTGAAAAATTGGGAAAACTTTGAAAGTAAGGGCTATTTGACCATGAAGGAGAGTGATGGGGTGACTGTGGAGGCCAGGTCATCTGGCGCAGCACCCCATCACTCTCCTTCATGGTCAAATAGCCCTTACTTTCAAAGTAAGGCCTCCACAGTCGCCGGACCTGAACCCAATCGAGATGGTTTGGGGTGAGCTGGACCGCAGAGTGAAGGCAAAAGGGCCAACAAGTGCTAAGCATCTCTGGGAACTCCTTCAAGACCATTTCAGGGGACTACCTCTTGAAGCTCATCAAGAGAATGCCAAGAGTGTGCAAAGCAGTAATCAAAGCAAAAGGTGGCTACTTTGAAGAACCTAGAATATGACATATTTTCAGTTGTTTCACACTTGTTTGTTATGTATATAATTCCACATGTGTTAATTCATAGTTTTGATGCCTTCATAGTCATGAAAATATAGAAAACTCTTTGAATGAGAAGGTGTGTCCAAACTTTTGGTCTGTGCTGTATAACATGTATAGGTTTGAGTGAACGGGGCGACTATGGTGACGGTTAACGATGGCATTTTTACTTTTCTATTTAAAACATTTTTTATTAGTATTTTTTATTTTTGCTTATATTTTATTTTTGGCACATAATATATCCCCAAGGAGGTCATTGAAAGACCTCTGAAGGACAATGACCTTTTCTTTCTTTTTTTTTTTTTTTACTGTTTTCGCTGTAACAGCCCCCCGTGAGGGGATTACACACAGGCAGAGCTGATCAGGGTCTCCTTAGACCCTGCAGAGCTGCTCCTGCCCTGAGGCACCGGTGGGCTCCGCCGCTTCCTGCTCTCCCCCCTGCGCTCAGGTTCCGCTCTCCTGCCTGCAAAGGAGAAGCGGTAATAAACTGTTCCTGTCTTCTCCGCATGGTCCCCACTGTGTCTGACAGCCGGGACCTGACCTGCTCCTGCTAGATTGCAGGAACAGGAGCTTTAGGCCTCATGCACAAGGCTGTTGTGCCGCAATTTGCTGTCCTCAATGCACGGGCAACATCCGTGCGGCGCCGGGACGGATCAAGACCCGTTTAACTTGAATGGGTCCTTGATCCGTCCATACCGTAAAAGCATTTAACATGTTCCATTTTTTTTGGGCGGTGCACAGGCATGGACAGAAACACCATAGTGCTTCTGTGGGCTTCCGATCTGTGCTTCCATTCCGCACCGCATCTCCTGGATTGCGGACCCATTCAAGTGAATAGGTCCGCACCCGTGGTGAGGGGTGCGCACGTCCGATGTCTGTATATTGCGGACCAGCTATATGCGGCAATACAGCAATGGCCAGACAACTGCTCTGTGCATGAGGCCTTAATCCCAGCGCTGATCAGCACTAGGATTAAAGCGCTTCCTGATCGTTTATATACGTGCTATCTGCAGAGAGGATGTATATATCCAATGGGCAGTCGGGAAGGTGTAAAACAAAAAAAAAATTCAAAGTTTATTTTAAAAATTCAGTTTATTACAGATTAGTGCTCCTGATTTAATAGTGTGGGTCAAATTTACAGTTTATTATAGTGGACTCACTCTGTCCAATTGATCTTTAAAAATTTTTTTGCAGGGTTTTGTAAAAATAAATAATCAGTTCACCACACATTAGTGTGCCAACCAACCTGACATATTGTTCTGTATCATAGTTAGTGTATATTGTACTAGATTCTGTCAAATTAATCTTTTGTTTCTATGAAAATAGTTCAAAGCCAATTAAAAAATTTCACTTGATAACAGACTACCAACCTGACATATTGTGCTGCATTACATTTAGGGCTCATTCACACGACCGGATCCTTTTCGCAATTTTGTGGAACGGGTACGGACCCATTCATTTCAATGGGGCTGCAAAAGATGCGGACAGCACACCGTGTGCTGTCCACAACCATAGTTCCGTTCCGCGGCCCCGCAAAAAATATAGAGCATTTCTTATTCTTGTCTGCAATCGTGAACAAAAATAGGCATTTTCTATATAGTGCCGGCCATGTGCAGTCGTGTGAATGAGCCCTTACTGTATATTGCACTGAACTCTATCGAAGTGATTTTTGTTTTATTTAAAAAAAAAATATTCAATTTAATAAGTAGAACATACACTATTATGCCCAACATATTGTTCTGTGTCACAGTTCTTTTCTGCTGAACTTTAATCAATTGACTGTGTTTTTAAAAATTCAAACTAATAATTTCTGTTGATCAGATACTATTGTGCCTCACATATTATTGCAGTTATACTGTACTGGACTTTTTTACACTGCCAGTAAAAATCATCTGGCCAGTAGTAGGCCACAGCTGCCCTTCGCGTCTGCTAGTCAATGGTGTGTTACTGGGGATGAAGCGGATGACATTGTGGACTAGATGACTTACTCATCATTTCAGTCACATAAGTAGGATGTTGATGATACCCTTGAATCTGACACTGTGCCTTTGAGCTAGAGTTTAGTGCATTTCTCCTACTATTCCTCCATAATAGTTATTTTGAGGCCCAATAGAAACATTTATTTCTCGTTTCTGTCTTCACTGAATACTCTTAGTGAGATGCCTTCTTTTCTCCTAAGAGACAATATCCTGAGTACTAAGGAAGGTATTCCAGTTTATGACTGAAATGCACAGCTGTGTTGGTGGTGGTGGTAGTAATACAACTTATAGCCATAGTGGTGGTGATATGGGCACATCTATGGTGGAAGTGGCACCCGGGGCAAATATAGAAGTGGGAATCCCGAAGGGGGGGCAAGGAGTCCATGACATCATAGTCTGGGAAAAGTAGTGGGGATGATGACAATGATGATTGTGTGTTGGATAGTACCTGGGTACCAGACTAGGGTGAGGAGGAGGAGGAGGAGGAGGATGGCGTTAAAGAGCAGTGCTGATCTGTAGCTAAAACATAAAAAAAAAAACTCCAGGGGCAGATCTGTTTCTACTGTGATCAGTTCAGAAACAAGTGATGCTGTTGTTACATAGTTGATTAGTTACATAGTTTATACGGATGAAAAAAGACATAAGCCCATCAAGTTCAAACAAGGGATAGGTGGGGATGTGAATCCCAGAAGGAAGTGAGACTCAGATTTCTACACATTTTCATAAGCATTAATGTTGTTTACTTTTAAGAATTCATCTAAACCCTTTTTAAAACTGTCCACTGTTCCTGCTGTGACCACGTCCTGAGGAAGTCTATTCTACAGATTCACAGATCTTACAGTAAAGAAGCTTTGACGCTTCTGGAGACTGAACTTTTTCTTTTCCAGTCGGACCCAGTGGCCCCTTGTCTTTTGAGGGCATTTTACATCTAACAGTTTTTCGCTGTATTTTTTGTATGGCCCATTTATATATTTGTACATGAACATGTGGAGTCACTGTGGGTAGAGATACATGGAGCTAAAAACAACAATAAATTACTAATAGGAGTCTACTATAAACCACCTAATATACCAGAGTCCACAGAAAATCTACTACTAAACGAGATAGACAAGGCGGCAAATCATAATGAGGTGGTTATTATGGGGGACTTCAACTACCCAGATATAGACTGGGAAACTGAAACTTGTATATTTCATAAAGGAAACAGATTCTTGGCAATAACCAAAGACAATTATCTCTCCCAACTGGTTCAGGACCCGACTAGAGGGACGGCCATGCTGGACTTAATATTAACCAATAGACCTGACAGAACAACGGACGTGCAGGTTGGGGGACACCTGGGAAATAGTGACCATAAAGTAATAACCTTCTAATTATCATTCAAAAGAGCGTTTCTACAGGGAGGAACAAAAATACCAAACTTCAAAAAAGCTAAATTTAGCAAACTAAGAGAGGCCATAGGCCTAACTAACTGGGACAAAGTCCTCAAAAATAAAAATACAGCCACAAAATGGGATATCTTTAAAAACATCCTAAAATCTCATTGTGAGAGGTACATACCGTATGGGAATAAAAGGTTAAGGAACAAAAAGAAACCAATGTGGATAAGCAGAACTGTAAAGAAAGCAATAAATGACAAAAAGAAAGCATATAAAACAGTAAAACAGGAGGGTAGCACGGAAGCACTGAAAAACTATAAGGAAAAAAACAGAACATGTAAAAAACAAAAAAAGCGGCCAAACTAGAGACCGAGCGATTAATTGCCAAAGAGAGTAAAACTAACCCTAAAATGTTCTTCAATTATATAAATGTTAAAAAGTATAAATCTGAAGGTGTCGGCCCTTTAAAGAGTAATGAGGGGGGATTCGCAGAGAGCGACAAGGAGAAAGCAAAGCTGTTAAATATTTTTTTCTCCAGTGTATTCACTGAGGAATATAAACTGTCAGATGAAATGCTGAATGTTGAAATAAATTCGCCATTAAAAGTGTCCTGTCTGACCCAGGAAGAAGTACAACAGCGACTTAAAAAGATCAAAATAGACAAATCGCCAGGACCGGATGGCATACACCCCCGTATCCTAAGGGAATTAAGTAATGTCATAGCCAGACCCTTATTTCTTATTTGCGGACTCTATAGTGACAGGGAATGTCCCACAGGATTGGCGCATGGCAAATGTGGTGCCAATATTCAAAAAGGGTCCAAAAACAGAGCCTGGAAACTATAGGCCGGTAAGTTTAACATCTGTTGTGGGTAAACTGTTTGAAGGTTTTCTGAGAGATGCTATGTTAGAGCATCTTAACGGAAATAAGCAAATAACGCCATATCAGCATGGCTTCGTAAGGGATCGGTCATGTCAAACTAATTTAATCAGTTTCTATGAGGAGGTAAGTTCTAGACTTGACAGCTGCGAATCAATGGATGTCTTGTATCTGGACTCCTCCAAAGCATTTGACACTGTACCACATAAAAGGTTAGTATATAAAATGAGAATGCTCGGACTGGGAGAAAACGTCTGTATGTGGGTAAGTAACTGGCTCAATGATAGAAAACAGAGGGTGGTTATTAACGGTACATACTCAGATTGGGTCACTGTCACTAGTGGAGTACCTCAGGGGTCAGTATTGGGCCCTTTTCTCTTCAATATATTTATTAATGATCTTGTAGAAGGCTTGCGTAGTAAAATATCAATTTTCGCAGATGACACTAAACTGTGTAAAGTAATTAACACTGAAGAGGACAGTATACTACTACAGAGGGATCTGGATAGATTGGAGGCTTGGGCAGATAAGTGGCAGATGAGGTTTAACACTGACAAATGTAAAGTTATGCACATGGAAAGGAATAATGCAAGTCACCAGTACATACTAAATGGTAAAACACTCGGTAACACTGACATGGAAAAGGATCTAGGAATTTTAATAAACAGCAAACTAAGCTGCAAAAAACAGTGTCAGGCAGCTGCTGCCAAGGCCAATAAGATAATGGGTTGCATCAAAAGGGGCATAGATGCCCGTGATGAGAACATATTCCTACTACTTTACAAATCATTAGTCAGACCACACATGGAGTACTGTGTACAGTTCTGGGCTCCAGTGAACAAGACAGACATAGTAGAGCTGGAGAGGGTCCAGAGGAGGGCAACTAAAGTAATAACTGGAATGGGGCAACTACAGTACCCTGAAAGATTATCAAAATTAGGGTTATTCACGTTAGAAAAAAGACGACTGAGGGGAGATCTAATTACTATGTATAAATATATCAGGGGGCAGTACAGAGATCTATCCCATCATCTATTTATCCCCAGGACTGTGACTGTTACGAGGGGACATCCTCTGCGTCTGGAGGAAAGAAGGTTTGTACACAAACATAGAAAAGGATTCTTTACGGTAAGAGCCGTGAGACTATGGAACTCTCTGCCTGAGGAGGTGGTGATGGTGAGTACAATAAAGGAATTCAAGAGGGGCCTGGATGTATTTCTGGAGCGTAATAATATTACAGGCTATAGCTACTAGAGAGGGGTCGTTGATCCAGGGAGTTATTCTGATTGCCTGATTGGAGTTGGGAAGGAATTTTTTATTCCCCTAAAGTGAGGAAAATTGGCTTCTACCTCACAGTTTTTTTTTGCCTTCCTCTGGATCAACTTGCAGGATGACAGGCCGAACTGGATGGACAAATGTCTTTTTTCGGCCTTATGTACTATTTTACTATGTTACTATGTTACTATAGGTTAATCATGTCCCCCCTTAGATGTCTCTTCTCAAGACTAAATAAATTAAATTCTTTTAATCTTTTTTCCTAACTAAAACCCTCCATGCCTCTGATCAGTTTAGTCGCTCTCCTCTGTACTTTTTCCAGCTGCAGTGTGTCCTTTCTATTGAGTGGTGCCCAGAACTGAACTGCACATTCCAGATGAGGCCGCACCAACGCTTTGTAAGGTGGTAATATTTCATCGCTGCCCCGCGAGTCCATGCCTCATTTAATGCATGACAATATCCTGGTGGCCTTAGAAGCAGCTGATTAACATTGTATGTTTTTATTTAATCTACCATCTACAAGGACACACAAATCCTTCTCTATATGTGACTCTCCCAGGTCTACATCACCTAGGACATATGAAGCACAGAGATTATTACTACCAAAATGTATAACTTTACATTTATCCACATTTAACCTCATTTGCCAAGTTGAAGCCCAATCACTCAGAGTGTTCAAGTCAGCTTGTAGTTTGTGGACATCTTCCATAGACCGTACAGTTCTACACAGCTTAGTGTCATCTGCAAAAATAGATATGGTGCTATTAATCCCATTCTCAATATCATTAATAAATAAATTAAATAATAAAGGGCCCAGCACTGAGCCTTGGGGTACACCACTTATAACCTGGGACCATTCTGAATAGGAATCATTGACCTCAACTCTCTTAACAAGCCTATAGACCTTACTTTACCTATTAAACGTCTATGAGGGACAGTATCAAAAGCCTTTGCAAAATTCAGAAACACTACATCCACAGCTGCCCCTCTGTCCAGGCTACTACTCACCTCCTCATAAAAACAAATCAGGTTAGTCTGACAACTTTTGTCCTTGGTAAACCCATGTTGGTTATCACTTATAATATTATTTAGTCACATACTCCTGTATATAGTCCCTTAAGAGCCCTTCAAACATTTTTCTCACAACATAAGTTTAACTAACTGGTCTATAATAACCTGTGAAGGACCTAGATCCTCTTTTGAATATGGGCACAACATTTGCCTCGCTCCAATCACTTGGCACTGTACCAGTACCTAGAGAATCTTAAAAATAATTATAAACAGGGGCACAGCAATGACTGAACTGAGCTCTTTAAGCACTCTTGGGTGTAATCCATCTGGACCTGGAGCCTTGTTCACATTTACCCTATTTAACTTCTCTTGGACCATATCTACAGTTAGCCAATTGAGTATATTACTGGATGTACTAACAGCCCCGGCACCACAGATATCAGCTCTTTTCTCTTCTTTTGTATTTACAGAGCTAAAAAAAAAAACATTTAGTAACTCTGCCTTTTCCTTATCTTCAATGACTACCCCCCCCCCCCACCTTTACAATTATTTAGGGGACCTACCTGCTTGGACCTTAGTTTTTTTAGCATTTATATATTAAAATAATTTTTGGGGATTTGTTTTGGGATTTTGATTGCTGTTCTTTACAGATTTTATTAAGCCCTTTGTAATCTTCAAACACTACAGCTGACCCCTCAGATTTATATTTTTTAAATGCCCTTTTTTGTCTTTTATTGCCCTTTTTACAGTAGCTATAAGGCATGGGGGGTGGGGGGGGGGGGGGTAATTTTAGCCGTTTATACTTGTTAACTAAATTAATATTTTTTTTTGTGCAATTACTCAATGTGGATTTAAAGCTTTCCTATTTATCCTCAGTATTATTATGTGAAAGTAGCTGCTCCCAGTCTATGCCCAGAAATGCTGTTTTCAACCCAGGGAAATTAGCCTTTTTAAAATTCTGTGTCTTTGCTCTGCCCGACAGAGTTTGCTTCTTATAGTTTAGGGGGAATATAATTATATTGTGGTCACTATTACCTAGTGTTTCTTGAATAGTAACATTACCAACAAGCTCTGCATCATTAGAAATTACCAGATCTAACAGAGCATTGCTCCTAGTGGGAGCTTCTACAAACTGGTCCATAAAGTAGTCCTGCAGCAAGTTGAGGAATTTTCTCCCCTTTGCGGTTGAGGCCGAATCATGACCCCAGTCAATGTCTGGGAAGTTAAAATGTCCCATTATGACCACTGTACCAGCTTCTGCAGCCTGCTCTATTTGGTTATACAGTTGAGTTTCTATCTCCTCTGTGATGTTAGGGGGTCTATAGATTACACCAAGTATTATTTTTTTCAGTGTTTATATCCCTTTGAACTTCCACCCATAAGTTTCCACATCCTCACCATCCTCACCCACAATTGCCTCTTTCACACTTGTCTCCATATCACTCCTCACATACAGGCACATGCCACCACCTTCTCTATTGATCCTGTCTTTCCTAAATAGTGTAAAACCCTCAATATTTACATCCCAGTCATTTGAAGAATCCAACCATGTCTCAGCCACACCAACTATATCTATGTTTTCTTCTAGAACCATAGCCTCCAGCTCATAAGCATTAATGTTGTTTACTTTTAAGAATTCATCTAAACCCTTTTTAAAACTGTCCACTGTTCCTGCTGTGACCACGTCCTGAGGAAGTCTATTCTACAGATTCACAGTTCTTACAGTAAAGAAGCGTTGACGCTTCTGGAGAATGAACTTTTTCTTCTCCAGTCGGACCCAGTGGCCCCTTGTCTTGTGAGGGCATTTTACATCTAGAAGTTTTTCGCCGTATTTTTTGTATGGCCCATTTATATATTTGTATAGGTTAATCATATGTCCCCCCCCTTAGATGTCTCTTCTCAAGATTAAATAAATTAAATTCTTTTAATCTTTTTTCCTAACTAAAACCCTCCATGCCTCTGATCTGTTTAGTCGCTCTCCTCTATACTTTTTCCAGCTGCAGTGTGTCCTTTCTATTGAGTGGTGCCCAGAACTGAACTGCACATTCCAGATAAGGCCGCACCAACGCTTTGTAAGGTGGTAATATTTCATCGCTGCCCCGCGAGTCCATG
This sequence comes from Bufo bufo, assembly GCF_905171765.1. Classification (NCBI taxonomy): domain Eukaryota; kingdom Metazoa; phylum Chordata; class Amphibia; order Anura; family Bufonidae; genus Bufo; species Bufo bufo. The sequence continues at coordinate 523,152,074 of NC_053390.1, read as the reverse complement.
CCTCATTTAATGCATGACAATATCCTGGTGGCCTTAGAAGCAGCTGATTGACATTGTATGTTTTTATTTAATCTACCATCTACAAGGACACACAAATCCTTCTCTATAAGTGACTCTCCCAGATTTTGCTAGCTAGACTTCTGGCATTTGTGAAAATACATTTTAAATTACTATTACCTGTAAAGTGAATATCTGGGATTTTTGGGTTACTTTGGTTTATGTTTATATGTAACAAGTTCTTATTACCAGCAGTTCTATTTTTCATCGGTGTATAGTTCTGACCAGTCTTCTCCCTACTTTCCCCACTAACCCCAGCCCCCACTAAAACCCCAGTGTCCCCTCCTATATCCCACTCTCTATCTACACTGTGTACCTCCTTATTAGTATGACCCCCCCACCCTCTCCCATATCCTAGTTTAAAAGCTCCTCCAGCCATCTTACCATTTTTTCCCCCAGGGCAGTTGCACCCTCCCCATTAAGGTGCAGCCCATCCCTATTGTAGAGCCTGTAACCGACAGAGAAGTCAGCCCAGTTCTCCATGAACCCAAACCCTTCCTTCCTGTACCAAATTTTGAGCCACTTATTTAACTCCCTAAGCTCCCGTTGTCTCTTTGGTGACGCTTGTGGCACTGGTAGTATTTCTGAAAACACTACATTGGAGGTCCTGGACTTGAGCTTCTCTCCTAGTTCCCTAAAATCATTTTTAAGGACCTTCCATATCCCCCTGACTTTGTCATTGGTTCCAATGTGTACCATGCTCCACACAGCAATCTGTCAATCTGATCCTTAATATGCCATACCCAAGCACCCAGAAGACAACACACTGTTCGGCATTCACGGTCTCGGCGACAGATGACCCTGTCTGTCCTCCTAATAATAGAGTTCCCTACCACCAGCATCTGTCTAACCTTTGCTGCACTCCTTTTCCCATCCTTCCTGCAGCGGTCATCCTCCTAGTTGCCAGGAGAAATGTCCTGCTACAGTGCTACTGGCCCTGGGCTTTCATCCCTAATATCAGCCAAACAGGCATATTTACTAGAGTGTTCCAGCTCAGAACTAGCCTCCCTGACACTTTTTCCTCTACCCCTTCTTCCTACATTAACCCAACTGCGGACCTGATAGTACTGATCTTACCCTCATCCTTCCACCTCCATTTCACTGACCCTAGTCAGTGCCTGCACAGTGAGGTCTAAGCCTCTCTCCAGTTTTGCAATGCCCCTAAGTATTTCAAGCTGCTTATTTTGATCCAAGATCTGGGCTTCCAAATATGCAACATAATTGCATCTAGTGCAAATGTATTCACCCTCGAATGGCTCATCATGGCACGCATGCATTGCACAGGACACACACTTAGTAGCATTGTCTATGGAGCACATGTTTAAATGGGGATGAACAGTAAAGAAGGAAACAGTAAATATGAGTTAGAATTAGACACTGTCTGTTGTAGTTGGAGGACTAGCTAGAATCAAGCCAACAACACGCAAGCAAAATCTATCAGACCTTAGTTTCTTGCTTCTTGTCTAAAACTCTAGTTCTTTAAACTCCACTTATTCACAAGCCCACTTAGTACAGCAAGCCCAGGTAGAGCGAGCTCAGGATGAGTTCAGTGGTGCAAGTAATAGCACCTAGAAGCACAAACCACACTCTTAACCAGGTACACAGCAGAGAAATAAAATGGGTTTAAATGTCAGTTTCAAAATGCAAGCACTTAATTCACAAGGACCTTTGCTATAAAGTTAAATCTATATGCAGCTATTTGAAATCACTCCCAATCACTCCCACAAAATCACACTCACACTCTTAAAGGCTTAATGAGGACCTTTCACGGGTCCAGACATTATAAACTAAGTATCAGGCTACGTAGGGGATAGTGCAGGGATCTAACTGCACTTAATATTTTTTTCTGGGCACCGCTCCGTTCGCCCACTGTGGCCCACATTGAATTCTCCTGCCTGGTATGCTACAGCCAGGCCCATAAATATTGGGAATCGACAAAATTCTAACATTTTGGACTCTATACACCACAACAATGGATTTGAAATGAAACGAACAAGATGTGCTTTAACTGCAGACTGTCAGCTTTAATTTGAGTGTATTTACATCCAAATCAGGTGAACGGTGTAGGAATTACAACAGTTTGCATATGTGCCTCCCACTTGCTAAGGGACCAAAAGTAATCGGACAATTGGCTTCTCAGCTGTTCCATGGCCAGGTGTGTGTTATTCCCTCATTATCCCAATTACAATGAGCAGATAAAAGGTCCAGAGTTCATTTCAAGTGTGCTATTGGCATTTGGAATCTGTTGCTGTCAACTCTCAAGATGAGATCTAAAGAGCTGTCACTATCAGTGAAGCAAGCCAACATTAGGCTGAAAAAAACAAAACAAACCCATCAGAGAGATAGCAAAAACATTAGGCGTGGCCAAAACAACTGTTTGAAACATTCTTAAGAAGAAGGAACACACCGGTGAGCTCAGCAACACCAAAACCCTCGGAAGACCACGGAAAACAACTGTGGTGGATGACCAAAGAATTCTTTCCCTGGTGAAAAAAACACCCTTCAAAACAGTTGGCCAGATCAAGAACACTCTCCAGGACATAGGTGTCAAGTCAAGAATCAAGAGAAGACTTCACCAGAGTGAATACAGAGGGTTCACCACAAGATGTAAACCATCGGTGAGCCTCAAAAACAGGAAGGCCAGATTAGAGTTTGCCAAACGATATCTAAAAAAGCCTTCACAGTTCTGGAACAACATCCTATGGACAGATGAGACCAAGATCAACTTGTACCAGAGTCATGGGAAGAGAAGAGTATGGATAAAGAAAGGAACTGCTCATGATCCTAAGCATACCACCTAATCAGTGAAGCATGGTGGTGATAGAGATGTCCCGAACTATTCGCCGGCGAACATAGCTTGTTCGCGTTCGCCACGGCGGGCGAACATATGTGATGTTTGGTCCGCCCCCTATACATCATCATTGAGCAAACTTTGACCCTGTACCTCACAGTCAGCAGACACATTCCAGCCAATCAGCATACCCTCCCTCCCAGACCCTCCCACCTCCTATCAAAAAGCAAGGACAGCATCCATCTTAGATTCATTCTGAAGCTGCAGTGTCACAAATTTGACTAAGTTGTAATCGCAATGCGATTAATACAGGTTATATTAATCGCATCGCGAATTCAACTTAGAGCTGGGTTCCTAATGGTTGTATTGCTAGAATATAACGAAGATTGAGAATATAGTGCTATATTCGTTATATTCGTCAATTCTAGCAATACAACCATTAGGAACTCAGATCTAAGTTGTAATCGCAATGCGATTAATACAGGTTATATTAATCGCATTGCGAATTCAACTTAGAGCTAGGTTCCTAATGGTTGTATTGCTAGAATATAAAGAAGATTGAGAATATAGTGCTATATTCGTTATATTCGTCAATTCTAGCAATACAACCATTAGGAACTCAGATCTAAGTTGTAATCGCAATGCGGTTAATACAGGTTATATTAATCGCATTGCGAATTCAACTTAGAGCTGGGTTCCTAATGGTTGTATTGCTAGAATATAACGAAGATTGAGAATATAGTGCTATATTCGTTATATTCGTCAATTATAGCAATACAACCATTAGGAACTTAGCTCTAAGTTGAATTCACAATGTGATTAATGCAGGTTATATTAATCGCATTGCGAATTCAACTTACCACACTCTGCGTCAACTACGTAATTTTCCATGGGAGTTTTGCCATGGATAGCCCTCCGGCATGCCACAGTCCAGGTGTTAGTCCCCTTGAAACAACTTTTCCATCACTATTGTGGCCAGAAAGAATGCCTGTGGGTTTTAAAATTCGCCTGTCTATTGAAGTCTATGGCGATTCGCACAGTTCGCCGGTTTGCGAACATTTGCGTAAACTCGGGGTAGCTGTTCGCGAACGGAATATTTTATGTTCGCGACATCTCTAGGTGGTGGTAGTGTCATGGCGTGGGCATGTATGGCTGCCATTGGAACTGGTTCTCTTGTATTTATTGATGATGTGACTGCTGACAAAAGCAGCAGGATGAATTCTGAAGTGTTTCGGGCAATATAATTTGGTCATATTCAGCCAAATGCTTCAGAACTCATTGGACGGCGCTTCACAGTGCAGATAGACAATGACCCAAAGCATACTGCAAAAGCAACCAAAGAGTTTTTTAAGGGAAAGAAGTGGAATGTTATGCAATGGCCAAGTCAATCACCTGACCTGAATCCAATTGAGCATGCATTTCACTTGCTGAAGACAAAACTGAAGGGAAAATGCCCCAAGAACAAGCAGGAACTGAAGACAGTTGCAGTAGAGGCCTGGCAGAGCATCACCAGGGATGAAACCCAGCATCTGGTGATGTCTATGCCTTCCAGACTTCAGGTTGTAATTGACTGCAAAGGATTTGCAACCAAGTATTAAAAAGTGAAAGTTTGATTTATGATTATTATTCCCATTACTTTTGGTCCCTTAACAAGTGGGTGTCACTACCAGAGCTTTGAGACGTTCTCACAGCTCTGTTTCTCCACCCCTGTGATGAAGTCTTTACTTTCTGTTTCCTTCCTCCCAGCTGTTCCTCCTGCGGTTGATTTCCCTGCCTTTAAATCACCCCTCCTCCTATTGTAGGGCGTGGATTATATTTCTCATTTCAGTTGTAGCTCTTGCTTAAGTATCTTCACTTGTAGCTATCAGTTCACTGGACCTGTGTTCTGCTGCAGCAAGCACTCCGGATATTGCCAGCTGTCCTTGTATCCGTCTTCTCTGCGGCTGCAGCTCCTTAAGCTAAGTGTGCAGACATTGTTGTGTACCTGGTTATTTTCTGACTGGATCTGAGGTGGCCACGGTTCCCTCCATATACTGAGCAGGGCACCGGTGGCCGTGCCCCTTCCACTATTGTAGGGGTTACAGTGGTCATCAGTCTTAGGCACGCGGGCATGCCTCGTTCCGCCATTTGGATCCGGGCATGTGCTTTAGCAGCATAGGGAGAGCTTTGAGGGTCTGACAGGGGTCACCCTTTATCCTCCCTAGTTTGGGTCCGGTCAGTAGCTCTTTTTACTGTGTATACTCTTGTTGCTCACATACAGCCGTGACATTATAATCCACCAAAACCGTCCTTTTTTGACATGGATCCGCTTTCTGGCCTGGTTGACCGCATGCAGGGTCTTTCTTTGGAAGTAGCGGATCTCCGTCAATCTATGACTCAGCTTCAAGCATTGGGCTCTGCTCCGGCTCATGGAGTCTGTTGCGAGCCAAAGGTCTCACTTCCGGAAACGTTCTCCGGGGGCAGTGAGAATTTTGTTCGCTTCAGAGAGGCATGCAAACTCCATTTTTGCTTGTGTCCCCACTCCTCTGGTAAGGAGGAGCAGAGGGTGAGGATTGTCATCTCCCTGCTCAGGGGTAATGCTCAGACTTGGGCTTTTTCGCTGCCATCAGGGGATCCCTCCCTTCGATCCGTGGAAAGATTTTTTGTGGCCCTGGGGCAGATATATGATGACCCGGATCGTGTTGCTCTGGCCGAATCGAACTTACGTGTTTTATGCCAGAACAAACTGTCTGTGGAGCTTTATTGTTCTGAATTTCGGAGATGGGCAGCTGATTCAGGTTGGAATGATGCTGCACTCCAGAGTCAGTTCTGTCATGGTCTCTCAGAGAGATTGAAAGATGCGTTTGCTTTCCATGAGAGACCAACGTCCTTAGAGTCTGCCATGTCATTGGCGGTATGCCTTGACAGGCGTCTAAGAGAAAGAAACAAGACCTCTCTGTCCAGCCATTGTCAGTCTAGGGGCAATGGTGTGGACTCATTCAGTGTGCAGGGGCCTCATCCTGTCTCACTCCCCTCTGAGGAGGAGCCCATGCAGCTAGGTCGACTTGCCCCTGATAAAAGAGGATTTAGTCCTCAGAGTATGGTGTGTTTTTGTTGTGGGGGCATAGGTCATTTGGCAAATGTTTGTCCGTCTAGGAGATTCTTGAACTGTACTAAGAGCGATAATAAGAGAAAAACCTCAAAAGGTAAATCATCAAATTCTGCTTCATCTGCTACTTTGGGCAAAGTTGATGTAGGAATTGATGCTTTTCCTCTGACCTGCAGTTCCCGTTTTCTCCTGTCTGCCAGGGTGGCGCTAGAGAGCATAGTCATTTCTTGTGAGATTTTTGTCGATAGTGGAGCGGCCGTCAATCTTATTGACACTCAATTTGTAGCCATGCATGGTTTTCAGGTTTGCACATTAGAAAAGGATATACCTGTTTTTGCTATTGACTCTGCTCCACTCTCACAGAGATCTCTGAAGGGCATTGTTCACAATATCCGGCTAGCTGTAGGTGACACTCATGTGGAGGATATATCTTGTTTTGTCCTTAACGGATTGCCTTCTCCTCTAGTTTTGGGGTTACCCTGGCTCACTAGACATAACCCCACTATTGATTGGCAAGGAAGGCAAATAAATGAGTGGAGTGACTTTTGTAGAGAGAATTGTCTCACAGCGACTTTTGCAGAGGTGTCTACTAAAACTGTGCCATCATTTCTCTCTGATTTCTCGGACGTGTTTTTCGAGAGCGGTGTTCAGGAGCTACCTCCTCACCGGGAGTTTGACTGTCCCATTAACCTCATTCCCGGCGCCAAGCTGCCAAAAGCACGCCTCTACAATCTCTCACAACCGGAAAGAATCGCAATGCGAACTTATATCTCCGAGAGTCTCGATAAGGGGCATATTCGTCCCTCAAAGTCACCTGTGGCCGCGGGTTTTTTTTTGTTAAAAAAAAAGATGGATCTCTGAGACCTTGCCTAGATTTTAGGGAGCTGAACCGTATCACGATTCGCGATCCCTATCCCCTTCCTCTGATCCCGGACCTCTTCAACCAAATTGTTGGGGCCAAGGTGTTTTCCAAATTGGATTTGAGAGGCGCGTACAACCTGGTCAGGGTCAGAGAGGGGGATGAATGGAAAACGGCCTTTAATACCCCTAACGGGCATTTCGAGGATCTCGTTATGCCTTTCGGCCTGATGAATGCTCCGGCCGTCTTTCAGCATTTTGTTAATAGTATTTTCTACCATTTAATGGGGAAATTTGTATTGGTGTATCTTGATGATATTTTGATTTTTTCCCCTGATGTTCAGACCAATCAGGATCATCTTTTTCAGGTTCTGCAGATTCTGCGGGAAAATAAATTGTACGCCAAGCTGGAGAAATGTCTTTTTATGGTATCGGATATTCAATTTCTGGGTTTTCTCCTCTCTGCTTCTGGTTTTTGCATGGATCCGGAGAAGGTCCGTGCTGTACTTGAGTGGGAGCTTCCTGAGAATCAGAAGGCATTGATGCGCTTTCTGGGTTTTGCGAACTATTACAGAAAGTTCATTTTGAATTATTCCTCTGTTGTCAAACCCCTTACTGACATGACAAAAAAGGGGGCGGATTTTTCCTCTTGGTCGGAGGAGGCGCTTGCAGCCTTTTCTAAGATTAAAGAGAGTTTTGCGTCTGCTCCCGTCTTGGTGCATCCCGATGTTTCCTTACCTTTTATTGTTGAGGTGGATGCTTCCGAGGTGGGTGTGGGTGCAGTTTTGTCCCAGGGCCCTTCTCCTGCCAAATGGCGACCCTGTGCCTTTTTCTCTAAAAAACTCTCCCCGGCAGAGAGAAACTATGATGTGGGAGATAGGGAGTTGTTGGCCATCAAGTTGGCTTTCGAGGAATGGCGCCATTGGTTGGAGGGGGCCAGGCAACCTATCACCGTTTTTACCGACCATAAGAATCTGGCATACTTGGTGTCGGCCAGGCGTATGAATCCGAGACAGGCCAGATGGTCTCTGTTCTTCTCCAGATTCAATTGTGTCGTTACATTCCGACCTGGGATCAAAAATGTGAAGGCTGATGCTCTCTCTCGCTGTTTTCCGGGAGGAGGAAACTCTGAGGACCCGGGTCCCATTTTGGCGGAGGGGGTAGTTGTTTCTGCTCTATATTCCGATTTGGAGGCCGAGGTCCAGGCTGCCCAGACTGAGGCACCTGCCCATTGTCCTTCTGGGAAGTTGTTCGTGCCCCCTGAGCTACGTCACAAACTCTTCAAGGAGCATCATGATACGGTTCTTGCTGGTAACCCCAGGAGTAGAGCCACGGTAGATCTCATTGCTCGGAGATTTTGGTGGCCGGCTCTTCGTAAGTCGGTGGAGGGTTTTGTGGCTGCTTGTGAGACTTGCGCTCGCGCTAAGGTCCCTCGTTCACGGCCTTCAGGTTCCCTTCTCCCGTTACCCATACCTTCCCGTCCTTGGACACACCTGTCCATGGACTTTATCACGGATCTTCCTCGTTCCTCGGGGAAGTCGGTGATCCTGGTGGTGGTGGACCGTTTTAGCGAGATGGCTCATTTCGTACCTTTCCCTGGTTTACCCAATGCTAAAACATTGGCACAAGCTTTTGTCGACCATAATGTTAAATTGCACGGCATTCCCTCTTATATTGTTTCCGATAGAGGCACGCAGTTTGTGTCCAGGTTCTGGAAGGCTTTCTGTTCTCGCCTGGGGGTTCGGCTGCCCTTCTCTTCTTATTTTCACCCGCAGTCGAATGGTCAGACTGAGCGCCTCAATCAGAATCTGGAGACATATTTGCGCTGTTTTGTGGCAGAGAACCAGGAGGATTGGTGTTCATTTCTCCCTCTTGCTGAGTTTGCTCTGAACAACCGTCGTCAGGAATCTTCTGATAAGTCACCATTCTTTGGTGCATATGGGTTCCATCCGCAGTTTGGGACATTCTCGGGAGGGGCTCTTTCTGGTTTACCTGAGGAGGAGAGATTTTCCTCGTCTTTGTCTACCATTTGGCAAAAGATTCAGAGTAATCTTAGAAAGATGAGTGAGAAGTATAAGCGTGTGGCTGATAAGAGACGTGTGCCTGGTCCGGACCTGAATGTGGGTGATCTGGTGTGGTTGTCTACAAGAAATATTAAACTGAAGGTTCCCTCATGGAAATTGGGTCCCAAGTTTATTGGGCCTTATAAAATCTTGTCAGTCATCAATCCTGTTGCCTTCCGTCTTGATCTTCCACGGGTTTGGAAGATACATAATGTATTTCACAGATCTCTCTTAAAACCATATGGCCAGCCCACGGTACCCTCCTCTTTGCCTCCTCCTCCGATTTTGGTTGATGGCAATCTGGAGTTTGAGGTTTCCAGAACTGTGGACTCTCGCATTGTCCGCGGTTCTCTTCAGTACCTCGTTCATTGGAAGGGTTATGGTCCTGAGGAGAGGATGTGGGTTCCGGTGTCGGACATTAAAGCCACTCGCCTCATCAGGGCATTTCATAGGTCTCATCCTGAGAAGGTGGGTCCTGGGTGTCCGGAGTCCACCCGTAGAGGGGAGGGGGTACTGTCACTACCAGAGCTTTGAGACGTTCTCACAGCTCTGTTTCTCCGCCCCTGTGATGAAGTCTTTACTTTCTGTTTCCTTCCTCCCAGCTGTTCCTCCTGCGGTTGATTTCCCTGCCTTTAAATCACCCCTCCTCCTATTGTAGGGCGTGGATTATATTTCTCATTTCAGTTGTAGCTCTTGCTTGAGTATCTTCACTTGTAGCTATCAGTTCACTGGACCTGTGTTCTGCTGCAGCAAGCACTCCGGATATTGCCAGCTGTCCTTGGATCCGTCTTCTCTGCGGCTGCAGCTCCTTCAGCTAAGTGTGCAGACATTGTTTTGTACCTGGTTATTTTCTGACTGGATCTGAGGTGGCCACGGTTCCCTCCATATACTGAGCAGGGCACCGGTGGCCGTGCCCCTTCCACTATTGTAGGGGTTACAGTGGTCATCAGTCCTAGGCACGCGGGCATGCCTCGTTCTGCCATTTGGATCCGGGCATGTGCTTTAGCAGCATAGGGAGAGCTTTGAGGGTCTGACAGGGGTCCCCCTTTATCCTCCCTAGTTTGGGTCCGGTCAGTAGCTCTTTTTACTGTGTATACTCTTGTTGCTCACATACAGCCGTGACAGTGGGAGGCACATATGTAAACTGTTGTAATTCCTACACCGTTCACCTGATTTGGATGTAAATACCCTCAAATTAAAGCTGACAGTCTGCAGTTAAAGCACATCTTGTTCGTTTCATTTCAAATCCATTGTGGTGGTGTATAGAGCCAAAAATGTTAGAATTGTGTTGATGTCCCAATATTTATGGGCCTGGCTGTAATTAATAGCATCGGAGCAATGGGGAGGAGATGCAGTCTTTCTCCGTGGGAGTATCCTTCTCCCTGGCTGTAGCGCTGTCCAATTGCAGCGGAGAGCGTCTCAGACAGGGAGAAAAAAAAAACTCACTTTATCCCTAGCTGTGACGCTCTGCGGAGAATGAGACGCGCACGGAGAAAGACTGCATCTCCTCCTCATTGCTCTGATGCTATTAATTAGCATACAGGGCGGGAGAATACAATGGGGGCCACAGCAGGCGAACGGAGCCGCGCCCAGAAAAAATAGTAAGCTCTATTAGATACCTACACTATCCCCTCCGTAGCCTGATATTTAGTTTATAATGTCTGGACCCATGAAAGATCCTCTTTAAAGGTTAATAAAGGCTCCAAAGATGTCAGGCCCAGAGCAAGCTTAGTTGGTGGATGTGGTGGCAGACATGTGCCGCTGGCGGTGGATCTGTATGGGCATCTCCCATACAGAATTTTTCTCTATATTTGAAGTGAACAAAACCATCACAGTGTGCAAGCTCTGTAGGCATTCAGAAATGGCCATTAAGGCACAAATGTTAAAAACTACAGTTCTCCAGCACATGTAGCGGCAATAGATTCTAGTAACCAGGTGACATTCACAAATAGTTCATGGTCATTGTTATCATTAGGGATGGGTCTGTCCACAATGGATTATAATTTCCATACATCTTGCTTTTGATGGATCTATCCATGGTGGATTATGGCGATTGACCACACCATTCACATAAAACAGTGCCTTATAAGTTTGAAATCCATGTCGGGATGATGTGCATTGAAGTCTGCTGTAATGTTACATAGGCACTTCCGTCCACACATGAGGACAATTTCTATGCGATATTCCTTAGATAAAGGCATTATCATTCACATTTAATGACAATGGATACAAATTGGATGTCAGTTTACCAAATTTGACCTTGCTTAACTCCTAAACAGGAAAAGATAAGTGAAAACTGATACTTCCAGTGCATTTCTAAGAAAATTCTAGCCAAGTCTGATATACTGTATAACATGACCCCCTTCTAATTAGTAAAACCTGAGCTGAATTCAATATGATGGATTTCAAAATGAAGGCCAAAAACATTTCTTTCACCAAATAATTAGAGTTGAGCGAACCCGAACTGTAAAGTTCGGGTTCGTACCGAACTTTAGGGTTTTCGGCACCCGGACCTGAACATTTACGTAAAAGTTCGGGTTTGGGTTCGGTGTTCGGCGATTTTTATGGTGCTTTTTTAAAGGCTGCAAAGCAGCCAATCAACAAGCGTTATACTACTTGCCCCAAAAAGCCATCACAGCCATGCCTACTATTGGCATGGCTGTGATTGGCCAACTGCAGCATGTGACCCAGCCTCTATTTAAGCTGGAGTCACGTAGCGCCGCCCATCACTCTGCTCGGATTAGTGTAGGGAGTAGCTGCAGCTGCTGTGAGGGAGAGATCAGGGAGAAATCTCATCAAGAACTGGTTTATGTACTCAGCGATCTACAGAAAAAGTGTTTTGTGGGTGCAGTGCACAATTTTTTTAAGCCTGCCCTGAGCCAACTTCTGCTGAAAACGAACTTTTTTTTCTTCAGTTAGTCAATATCAATACATGATCGGCAGCCATTTTATGCAACGATAGTGCACCAGCATAGGCTATCCTCAAGTCCAGAAATACAGTTTTGGCATACTGGGGTGTAAAAACCCTCTAATATACTGCATATCTGGGATTAGACGTGCATAAGTGAGTGTCACATTTAGGCCAGAAATACATCTTTGTGCTTACTGGGGTGAAAAAACCCTCTAATATACTGCACATATGGCATTACACGTGCATAAGTCACTGTCACATTTAGGACAGAAATACAACTTTTTGGTTACTGGGGTGAAAAAACCCTCCAATATACTGCACATCTGTGATTACACGTGCATAAGTTACTGTCACATTTAGGACAGAAATACAGCTTTTTGGTTACTGGGGTGAAAAAGCCCTCTAATATACTGCATATATGGCACTACACATGCATAAGTCACTGTCACATTTAGGACAGAAATACAGCTTTTTGGTTACTGGGGTTAAAAAACCCTCTAATATACTGCACATCTGTGATTACACGTGCATTAGTCACTGTCATATTTAGGACAGAAATACAGCTTTTTGATTAGGGTGAAAAACCCCTCTAATATACTGCATATCTGGAATTACACGTGCATAAGTTACTGTCACATTTAGGACAGAAATACAGCTGTTTGGTTACTGAGGTGAAAAAACCCTCTAATATACTGCACATATGGCATTACACATGCATAAGTCACTGTCACATTTAGGACAGAAATACAGCTTTTTGGTTAGGGTGAAAAAACCCTCTAATATACTGCACATCTGTGATTACACGTGCATAAGTCACTGTCACATTTAGGCCATAAATACGGCTTTGGCATACTGGGGTGAAAAAAGCCTCTAATATACTGCACATCTGTGATTACACGTGCATAAGTCACTGTCACATTTAGGACAGAAATACAGCTTTTTGGTTACTGGGGTGAAAAAACCCTATAATATACTGCACATCTGTGATTACACGTGCATAAGACACTGTCACATTTAGGACAGAAATACAGCTTTTTGGTTTGGGTGAAAAAACCCTCTAATATACTGCACATCTGGGATTACACGTGCATAAGTCACTGTCACATTTAGGACAGAAATACAGCTTTTTGCTTACTGGTGTGAAAAAAACCTCTAATATACTGCACATCTGTGATTACACATGCATAAGTCACTGTCACATTTTGGACAGAAATACAGCTTTTTGGTTAGGGTGAAAAAACCCTCTAATATACTGCACATCTGTGATTACACGTGCATAATTCACTGTCACATTTAGGACAGAAATACAGCTTTTTGGTAACTGGGGTTAAAAAACCCTCTAATATACTGCACATCTGTGATTACACGTGCATAAGTCACTGTCACATTTAGGCCATAAATACGGCTTTGGCATACTGGGGGGAAAAAAGCCTCTAATATACTGCACATCTGTGATTACACGTGCATAAGTCACTGTCAGATTAAGGACAGAAATACAGCTTTTTGGTTAGGGTGAAAAAACCCTCTAATATACTGCACATCTGGGATAAGACGTGTTTAAGTGAGTGTCACATTTAGGCCACAAATACCGCTGTCATATACAGTTTTAAATCAGGGTTTATATTGCTGGTTAATTAATTTTAACATACTTAACCACTTTTACTTTGCTTTGTGAACGCTAACTATGAGGCAAACATCTAATAAGGGACGTGGTCATGGTCGTGGTGGTGGTGTTGGTGGAGCCTCTGGTGCAGGGAGAGGACGTGGCCGTTCTGCCACAGCTCCTACTGAACCTACTACCTCAGGTCCCAATAGCTGCCAGAATCTACAGCGATATTTGGCCTAATGCCTTTCTAAGGATGGTAAGGCCTGAGCAAGTACAGGCGCTAGTCAATTGGGTGGCCGACAGTGGATCCAGCACGTTTACATTATCTCCCACCCATTCTTCTGCAGAAAGCGCACAGGTGGCACCAGAAAACCCATGCCCATCAGTCTGTCACATCACCCCCGTGCATATCGGGGAACCTGTCTGAGCCTCAAGTCATGCAGCAGTCTCTTATGCTGTTTGAAGACTCTGCTGGCAGGGTTTCCCAAGGGCATCCAGCTAGCCCTTCCCCAGGGTGGAAGACATAAAATGCACTGACGCACAACCTTTTATGTTTCCTGATGAGGACATGGGAATACCACCTCAGCACGTCTCTGATGATGACGAAACACAGGTGCCAACTGCTGCGTCTTTCTGCAGTGTACAGACCGAAAAGGAGGTCAGGGAGGAAGACTGGGTGGAAAACGATGCAGGGGATGATGAGGTCCTAGACCCCACATGGAATGAAGGTCGTGCCACTGACTTTCAGAGTTCGGAGGAAGAGGCAGTGGTGAGACCGAGCCAACAGCGTAGCAAAAGCAGGAGCAGGGTGCAAAAGAAGAGCAGCCATCGCCAAAACAGTTCGCCTGCTACTGGCCACCGTCAACAGGGACCGAGCACACCAAAGGCAGCTTCAAGGAGTTCCCTCGCATGGCACTTCTTCACACAATGTGCTGACGACAAGACCCGAGTGGTTTTCACGTTGTGCCATCAGAGCCTGAAGCGAGGCATTAACGTTCTGAACCTTAGCACAACCTGCATGACCAGGCATCTACATGCGAGACACGAGCTGCAGTGGAGTAAGCACCTTCAAAACCAAGAAAGGGCTCAGGCCCCTCCTGCTCCCTCTTCTGCTGCTGCCTCGGCCTCTTCCTCCGCCTCTGGAGGAACGTTGGCACCAGCCGCCCAGAAAACAGAGGATGTGCCACCAGCAACACCACCTCCGTCACCAAGCATCTCCACCATGTCAAACGGAAGCGTTCAGTTCTCCATCTCACAAAACTTTGAGAGAAAGCGTAAATTCCCACCTAGCCACCCTCGATCCCTTGCCCTGAATACCAGCATTTCTAAACTGCTGGCCTTTGAAATGCTGTCATTCAGGCTGGTGGAGACGGACAGCTTCAAACAGCTCATGTCGCTTGCTGTCCCACAGTAATTCTCAAGGAGAGCCGTGCCCTCCCTGCACAACCAAGTATCGGATAAAATCAAGTGTGCACTGCGCAACGCCATCTGTGGCAAGGTCCACCTAACCACAGATACGTGGACCAGTAAGCACGGCCAGGGACGATATATCTCCCTAACTGCACACTGGGTAAATGTAGTGGCGGCTGGGCCCCAGGTGGAGAGCTGTCCTTCTGCCGCCAAGGATCGCAGGGCATCATTCTTTGCCTCCTCTTCCTACTCGGCTTCCTCCTCCTCTTCTACCACCTCCTCATCCAGTCAGCGCATGTGCTGAATTTGGTGGTGCAGAAATTCATTCACAACTACCCCGACATGTCTGAGCTGCTGCATAAAGTGCAAGCCGTCTGTGCGCGCTTCTGGCGTTCTCATCCTGCCTCGCTCGGCTGTCTGCTCTACAGCGTAACTTTGGCCTTCCCGCTCCACCTTGCACATGCTGGAGAGACTGTGCGAGCAGCAGCAGGTCATAGTGGAGTTTCAGCTGCAGCACGCACGGGTGAGTCGCACTGCGGAACAGCACCACTTCACCACCAATGACTGGGCCTCCTTGCGAGACCTGTGAGCCCTGTTGCGCTGTTTCGAGTACTCCACCAACATGGCCAGTGGCGATGACGCCGTTATCAGCGCTACAATACCACTTCTATGTCTCCTTGAGAAAACACTTAGGGCGATGATGGAAGAGGATGTGGCCCAGGACGAGGAGGAGGAAGAGGGGTCATCTCTAACACTTTCAGGCCAGTCTTTTAGAAGTGGGTCAGAAATAGGATGTCACTACCAGAGCTTGAGACGTTCTCACAGCTCTGTTTCTCCACCCCTGTGATGATGTCACTACTAGAGCTTGGAGGAGTCCTCCCAGCTGTTCCTCCTGCGTTTGATTTCCCTGCCTTTAAATCACCCCTCCTCCTTTTCTAGGGTGTGGATTATATTTCTCATTTGAGTTGTAGCTCTTGCTTGAGTATCTTCACTTGTTAGCTATCATTTCACTGGACCTGTGTTCTGCTGCAGCAAGCACTCCGGATATTGTTAGCTGTCTTTGGATCCGTCTTCTCTGCGGCTGCAGTTCCTTCAGCTAAGTGTGCAGACATTGTTGTGTACCTGTTTATTTTCTGACTGGATCTGAGGCGGCCACGGTTCCCTCCATATACTGAGCAGGGCACCGGTGGCCGTGCCCCTTCCACTATTGTAGGGGTTACAGTGGTCATCAGTCCTAGGCACGCGGGCATGCCTCGTTCTTCCATTTGGATCCGGGCATGTGCTTTAGCAGCATAGGGAGAGCTTTGAGGGTCTGACAGGGGTCCCCCTTTATCCTCCCTAGTTTGGGTTTGGTCAGTAGCTCTTTTTACTGTGTATACTCTTGTTGCTCACATACAGCCGTGACAGTGGGAGGCACATATGTAAACTGTTGTAATTCCTACACCGTTCACCTGATTTGGATGTAAATACCCTCAAATTAAAGCTGACAGTCTGCAGTTAAAGCACATCTTGTTCGTTTCATTTCAAATCCATTGTGGTGGTGTATAGAGCCAAAAATGTTAGAATTGTGTTGATGCCCCAATATTTATGGGCCTGGCTGTAATTTATAGCATCGGAGCAATGGGGAGGAGATGCAGTCTTTCTCCGTGGGAGTATCCTTCTCCCTGGCTGTAGCGCTGTCCAATCGCAGCGGAGAGCGTCTCAGACAGGGAGAAAAAAAAAACTCACTTTCTCCCTGGCTGTGACGCTCTGCGTTGCGATTGTACAGCGCTACAGCCAGAGAGAATGAGACGCCCACGGAGAAAGACTGCATCTCCTCCTCATTGCTCTGATGCTATTAATTAGCATACAGGGCGGGAGAATACAATTGGGGCCACAGCAGGAGAACGGAGCGGCACCCAGAAAAAATAGTAAGCTCTATTAGATACCTGCACTATCCCCTACGTAGCCTGATATTTAGTTTATAATGTCTGGACCCATGAAAGATCCTCTTTAAAGGTTAATAAAGGCTCCAAAGATGTCAGGCCCAGAGCAAGCTTAGTTGGTGGTTGTGGTGGCAGACATGTGCCACTGGCGGTGGATCTGTATGGGCATCTCCCATACAGAATTTTTCTCTATATTTGAAGTGAACAAAACCATCACAGTGTGCAAGCTCTGTAGGCATTCAGAAATGGCCATTAAGGCACAAATGTTAAAAACTACAGTTCTCCAGCACATGTAGCGGCAATAGATTCTAGTAGCCAGGTGACATTCACAAATAGTTCATGGTCATTGTTATCATTAGGGATGGGTCTGTCCACAATGGATTATAATTTCCATACATCTTGCTTTTGATGGATCTATCCATGGTGGATTATGGCGATTGACCACACCATTCACATAAAACAGTGCCTTATAAGTTTGAAATCCATGTCGGGGTGATGTGCATTGAAGTCTGCTGTAATGTTACATAGGCACTTCCGTCCACACATGAGGACAATTTCTATGCGATATTCCTTAGATAAAGGCATTATCATTCACATTTAATGACAATGGATACAAATTGGATGTCAGTTTACCAAATTTGACCTTGCTTAACTCCTAAACAGGAAAAGATAAGTGAAAACTGATACTTCCAGTGCATTTCTAAGAAAATTCTAGCCAAGTCTGATATACTGTATAACATGACCCCCTTCTAATTAGTAAAACCTGAGCTGAATTCAATATGATGGATTTCAAAATGAAGGCCAAAAACATTTCTTTCACCAAATAATTAGAGTTGAGCGAACCCAAACTGTAAAGTTCGGGTTCGTACCGAACTTTAGGGTTTTCGGCACCCGGACCTGAACATTTACGTAAAAGTTCGGGTTTGGGTTCGGTGTTCGGCGATTTTTATGGTGCTTTTTTAAAGGCTGCAAAGCAGCCAATCAACAAGCGTGATACTACTTGCCCCAAAAAGCCATCACAGCCATGCCTACTATTGGCATGGCTGTGATTGGCCAACTGCAGCATGTGACCCAGCCTCTATTTAAGCTGGAGTCACGTAGCGCCGCCCATCACTCTGCTCGGATTAGTGTAGGGAGTAGCTGCAGCTGCTGTGAGGGAGAGATCAGGGAGAAATCTCATCAAGAACTGGTTTATGTACTCAGCGATCTACAGAAAAAGTGTTTTGTGGGTGCAGTGCACAATTTTTTTAAGCCTGCCCTGAGCCAACTTCTGCTGAAAACGAACTTTTTTTTCTTCAGTTAGTCAATATCAATACATGATCGGCAGCCATTTTATGCAACGATAGTGCACCAGCATAGGCTATCCTCAAGTCCAGAAATACAGTTTTGGCATACTGGGGTGTAAAAACCCTCTAATATACTGCATATCTGGGATTAGACGTGCATAAGTGAGTGTCACATTTAGGCCAGAAATACATCTTTGTGCTTACTGGGGTGAAAAAACCCTCTAATATACTGCACATCTGGGATTACACGTGCATAAGTCACTGTCACATTTAGGACATAAATACAACTTTTTGGTTAATGGGGTGAAAAAACCCTCCAATATACTGCACATCTGTGATCACACGTGCATAAGTTACTGTCACATTTAGGACAGAAATACAGCTTTTTGGTTACTGGGGTGAAAAAGCCCTCTAATATACTGCATATATTGCATTACACATGCATAAGTCACTGTCACATTTAGGACAGAAATACAGCTTTTTGGTTACTGGGGTTAAAAAACCCTCTAATATACTGCACATCTGTGATTACACGTGCATTAGTCACTGTCATATTTAGGACAGAAATACAGCTTTTTGATTAGGGTGAAAAACCCCTCTAATATACTGCATATCTGGGATTACACGTGCATAAGTCACTGTCACATTTAGGACAGAAATACAGCTTTTTGGTTACTGAGGTGAAAAAACCCTCTAATATACTGCACATATGGCATTACACATGCATAAGTCACTGTCACATTTAGGACAGAAATACAGCTTTGTGCTTACTGGGGTGAAAAAACCCTCCAATATACTGCACATCTGTGATTACACGTGCATAAGTTACTGTCACATTTAGGACAGAAATACAGCTTTTTGGTTACTGGGGTGAAAAAGCCCTCTAATATACTGCATATATGGCACTACACATGCATAAGTCACTGTCACATTTAGGACAGAAATACAGCTTTTTGGTTACTGGGGTTAAAAAACCCTCTAATATACTGCACATCTGTGATTACACGTGCATTAGTCACTGTCATATTTAGGACAGAAATACAGCTTTTTGATTAGGGTGAAAAACCCCTCTAATATACTGCATATCTGGAATTACACGTGCATAAGTTACTGTCACATTTAGGACAGAAATACAGCTGTTTGGTTACTGAGGTGAAAAAACCCTCTAATATACTGCACATATGGCATTACACATGCATAAGTCACTGTCACATTTAGGACAGAAATACAGCTTTTTGGTTAGGGTGAAAAAACCCTCTAATATACTGCACATCTGTGATTACACGTGCATAAGTCACTGTCACATTTAGGCCATAAATACGGCTTTGGCATACTGGGGTGAAAAAAGCCTCTAATATACTGCACATCTGTGATTACACGTGCATAAGTCACTGTCACATTTAGGACAGAAATACAGCTTTTTGGTTACTGGGGTGAAAAAACCCTATAATATACTGCACATCTGTGATTACACGTGCATAAGACACTGTCACATTTAGGACAGAAATACAGCTTTTTGGTTTGGGTGAAAAAACCCTCTAATATACTGCACATCTGGGATTACACGTGCATAAGTCACTGTCACATTTAGGACAGAAATACAGCTTTTTGCTTACTGGTGTGAAAAAAACCTCTAATATACTGCACATCTGTGATTACACATGCATAAGTCACTGTCACATTTTGGACAGAAATACAGCTTTTTGGTTAGGGTGAAAAAACCCTCTAATATACTGCACATCTGTGATTACACGTGCATAATTCACTGTCACATTTAGGACAGAAATACAGCTTTTTGGTAACTGGGGTTAAAAAACCCTCTAATATACTGCACATCTGTGATTACACGTGCATAAGTCACTGTCACATTTAGGCCATAAATACGGCTTTGGCATACTGGGGGGAAAAAAGCCTCTAATATACTGCACATCTGTGATTACACGTGCATAAGTCACTGTCAGATTAAGGACAGAAATACAGCTTTTTGGTTAGGGTGAAAAAACCCTCTAATATACTGCACATCTGGGATAAGACGTGTTTAAGTGAGTGTCACATTTAGGCCACAAATACCGCTGTCATATACAGTTTTAAATCAGGGTTTATATTGCTGGTTAATTAATTTTAACATACTTAACCACTTTTACTTTGCTTTGTGAACGCTAACTATGAGGCAAACATCTAATAAGGGACGTGGTCATGGTCGTGGTGGTGGTGTTGGTGGAGCCTCTGGTGCAGGGAGAGGACGTGGCCGTTCTGCCACAGCTCCTACTGAACCTACTACCTCAGGTCCCAATAGCTGCCAGAATCTACAGCGATATTTGGCCTAATGCCTTTCTAAGGATGGTAAGGCCTGAGCAAGTACAGGCGCTAGTCAATTGGGTGGCCGACAGTGGATCCAGCACGTTTACATTATCTCCCACCCATTCTTCTGCAGAAAGCGCACAGGTGGCACCAGAAAACCCATGCCCATCAGTCTGTCACATCACCCCCGTGCATATCGGGGAACCTGTCTGAGCCTCAAGTCATGCAGCAGTCTCTTATGCTGTTTGAAGACTCTGCTGGCAGGGTTTCCCAAGGGCATCCAGCTAGCCCTTCCCCAGGGTGGAAGACATAAAATGCACTGACGCACAACCTTTTATGTTTCCTGATGAGGACATGGGAATACCACCTCAGCACGTCTCTGATGATGACGAAACACAGGTGCCAACTGCTGCGTCTTTCTGCAGTGTACAGACCGAAAAGGAGGTCAGGGAGGAAGACTGGGTGGAAAACGATGCAGGGGATGATGAGGTCCTAGACCCCACATGGAATGAAGGTCGTGCCACTGACTTTCAGAGTTCGGAGGAAGAGGCAGTGGTGAGACCGAGCCAACAGCGTAGCAAAAGCAGGAGCAGGGTGCAAAAGAAGAGCAGCCATCGCCAAAACAGTTCGCCTGCTACTGGCCACCGTCAACAGGGACCGAGCACACCAAAGGCAGCTTCAAGGAGTTCCCTCGCATGGCACTTCTTCACACAATGTGCTGACGACAAGACCCGAGTGGTTTTCACGTTGTGCCATCAGAGCCTGAAGCGAGGCATTAACGTTCTGAACCTTAGCACAACCTGCATGACCAGGCATCTACATGCGAGACACGAGCTGCAGTGGAGTAAGCACCTTCAAAACCAAGAAAGGGCTCAGGCCCCTCCTGCTCCCTCTTCTGCTGCTGCCTCGGCCTCTTCCTCCGCCTCTGGAGGAACGTTGGCACCAGCCGCCCAGAAAACAGAGGATGTGCCACCAGCAACACCACCTCCGTCACCAAGCATCTCCACCATGTCAAACGGAAGCGTTCAGTTCTCCATCTCACAAAACTTTGAGAGAAAGCGTAAATTCCCACCTAGCCACCCTCGATCCCTTGCCCTGAATACCAGCATTTCTAAACTGCTGGCCTTTGAAATGCTGTCATTCAGGCTGGTGGAGACGGACAGCTTCAAACAGCTCATGTCGCTTGCTGTCCCACAGTAATTCTCAAGGAGAGCCGTGCCCTCCCTGCACAACCAAGTATCGGATAAAATCAAGTGTGCACTGCGCAACGCCATCTGTGGCAAGGTCCACCTAACCACAGATACGTGGACCAGTAAGCACGGCCAGGGACGATATATCTCCCTAACTGCACACTGGGTAAATGTAGTGGCGGCTGGGCCCCAGGTGGAGAGCTGTCCTTCTGCCGCCAAGGATCGCAGGGCATCATTCTTTGCCTCCTCTTCCTACTCGGCTTCCTCCTCCTCTTCTACCACCTCCTCATCCAGTCAGCGCATGTGCTGAATTTGGTGGTGCAGAAATTCATTCACAACTACCCCGACATGTCTGAGCTGCTGCATAAAGTGCAAGCCGTCTGTGCGCGCTTCTGGCGTTCTCATCCTGCCTCGCTCGGCTGTCTGCTCTACAGCGTAACTTTGGCCTTCCCGCTCCACCTTGCACATGCTGGAGAGACTGTGCGAGCAGCAGCAGGTCATAGTGGAGTTTCAGCTGCAGCACGCACGGGTGAGTCGCACTGCGGAACAGCACCACTTCACCACCAATGACTGGGCCTCCTTGCGAGACCTGTGAGCCCTGTTGCGCTGTTTCGAGTACTCCACCAACATGGC
The DNA here is from genome assembly GCF_905171765.1 of Bufo bufo. NCBI lineage: Eukaryota > Metazoa > Chordata > Amphibia > Anura > Bufonidae > Bufo > Bufo bufo. Next base: position 523,129,955 of record NC_053390.1, on the reverse strand, counting down.
CAGTGGCGATGACGCCGTTATCAGCGCTACAATACCACTTCTATGTCTCCTTGAGAAAACACTTAGGGCGATGATGGAAGAGGATGTGGCCCAGGACGAGGAGGAGGAAGAGGGGTCATCTCTAACACTTTCAGGCCAGTCTTTTAGAAGTGGGTCAGAAATAGGATGTCACTACCAGAGCTTGAGACGTTCTCACAGCTCTGTTTCTCCACCCCTGTGATGATGTCACTACTAGAGCTTGGAGGAGTCCTCCCAGCTGTTCCTCCTGCGTTTGATTTCCCTGCCTTTAAATCACCCCTCCTCCTTTTCTAGGGTGTGGATTATATTTCTCATTTGAGTTGTAGCTCTTGCTTGAGTATCTTCACTTGTTAGCTATCATTTCACTGGACCTGTGTTCTGCTGCAGCAAGCACTCCGGATATTGTTAGCTGTCTTTGGATCCGTCTTCTCTGCGGCTGCAGTTCCTTCAGCTAAGTGTGCAGACATTGTTGTGTACCTGTTTATTTTCTGACTGGATCTGAGGCGGCCACGGTTCCCTCCATATACTGAGCAGGGCACCGGTGGCCGTGCCCCTTCCACTATTGTAGGGGTTACAGTGGTCATCAGTCCTAGGCACGCGGGCATGCCTCGTTCTTCCATTTGGATCCGGGCATGTGCTTTAGCAGCATAGGGAGAGCTTTGAGGGTCTGACAGGGGTCCCCCTTTATCCTCCCTAGTTTGGGTTTGGTCAGTAGCTCTTTTTACTGTGTATACTCTTGTTGCTCACATACAGCCGTGACAGTGGGAGGCACATATGTAAACTGTTGTAATTCCTACACCGTTCACCTGATTTGGATGTAAATACCCTCAAATTAAAGCTGACAGTCTGCAGTTAAAGCACATCTTGTTCGTTTCATTTCAAATCCATTGTGGTGGTGTATAGAGCCAAAAATGTTAGAATTGTGTTGATGCCCCAATATTTATGGGCCTGGCTGTAATTTATAGCATCGGAGCAATGGGGAGGAGATGCAGTCTTTCTCCGTGGGAGTATCCTTCTCCCTGGCTGTAGCGCTGTCCAATCGCAGCGGAGAGCGTCTCAGACAGGGAGAAAAAAAAAACTCACTTTCTCCCTGGCTGTGACGCTCTGCGTTGCGATTGTACAGCGCTACAGCCAGAGAGAATGAGACGCCCACGGAGAAAGACTGCATCTCCTCCTCATTGCTCTGATGCTATTAATTAGCATACAGGGCGGGAGAATACAATTGGGGCCACAGCAGGAGAACGGAGCGGCACCCAGAAAAAATAGTAAGCTCTATTAGATACCTGCACTATCCCCTACGTAGCCTGATATTTAGTTTATAATGTCTGGACCCATGAAAGATCCTCTTTAAAGGTTAATAAAGGCTCCAAAGATGTCAGGCCCAGAGCAAGCTTAGTTGGTGGTTGTGGTGGCAGACATGTGCCACTGGCGGTGGATCTGTATGGGCATCTCCCATACAGAATTTTTCTCTATATTTGAAGTGAACAAAACCATCACAGTGTGCAAGCTCTGTAGGCATTCAGAAATGGCCATTAAGGCACAAATGTTAAAAACTACAGTTCTCCAGCACATGTAGCGGCAATAGATTCTAGTAGCCAGGTGACATTCACAAATAGTTCATGGTCATTGTTATCATTAGGGATGGGTCTGTCCACAATGGATTATAATTTCCATACATCTTGCTTTTGATGGATCTATCCATGGTGGATTATGGCGATTGACCACACCATTCACATAAAACAGTGCCTTATAAGTTTGAAATCCATGTCGGGGTGATGTGCATTGAAGTCTGCTGTAATGTTACATAGGCACTTCCGTCCACACATGAGGACAATTTCTATGCGATATTCCTTAGATAAAGGCATTATCATTCACATTTAATGACAATGGATACAAATTGGATGTCAGTTTACCAAATTTGACCTTGCTTAACTCCTAAACAGGAAAAGATAAGTGAAAACTGATACTTCCAGTGCATTTCTAAGAAAATTCTAGCCAAGTCTGATATACTGTATAACATGACCCCCTTCTAATTAGTAAAACCTGAGCTGAATTCAATATGATGGATTTCAAAATGAAGGCCAAAAACATTTCTTTCACCAAATAATTAGAGTTGAGCGAACCCAAACTGTAAAGTTCGGGTTCGTACCGAACTTTAGGGTTTTCGGCACCCGGACCTGAACATTTACGTAAAAGTTCGGGTTTGGGTTCGGTGTTCGGCGATTTTTATGGTGCTTTTTTAAAGGCTGCAAAGCAGCCAATCAACAAGCGTGATACTACTTGCCCCAAAAAGCCATCACAGCCATGCCTACTATTGGCATGGCTGTGATTGGCCAACTGCAGCATGTGACCCAGCCTCTATTTAAGCTGGAGTCACGTAGCGCCGCCCATCACTCTGCTCGGATTAGTGTAGGGAGTAGCTGCAGCTGCTGTGAGGGAGAGATCAGGGAGAAATCTCATCAAGAACTGGTTTATGTACTCAGCGATCTACAGAAAAAGTGTTTTGTGGGTGCAGTGCACAATTTTTTTAAGCCTGCCCTGAGCCAACTTCTGCTGAAAACGAACTTTTTTTTCTTCAGTTAGTCAATATCAATACATGATCGGCAGCCATTTTATGCAACGATAGTGCACCAGCATAGGCTATCCTCAAGTCCAGAAATACAGTTTTGGCATACTGGGGTGTAAAAACCCTCTAATATACTGCATATCTGGGATTAGACGTGCATAAGTGAGTGTCACATTTAGGCCAGAAATACATCTTTGTGCTTACTGGGGTGAAAAAACCCTCTAATATACTGCACATCTGGGATTACACGTGCATAAGTCACTGTCACATTTAGGACATAAATACAACTTTTTGGTTAATGGGGTGAAAAAACCCTCCAATATACTGCACATCTGTGATCACACGTGCATAAGTTACTGTCACATTTAGGACAGAAATACAGCTTTTTGGTTACTGGGGTGAAAAAGCCCTCTAATATACTGCATATATTGCATTACACATGCATAAGTCACTGTCACATTTAGGACAGAAATACAGCTTTTTGGTTACTGGGGTTAAAAAACCCTCTAATATACTGCACATCTGTGATTACACGTGCATTAGTCACTGTCATATTTAGGACAGAAATACAGCTTTTTGATTAGGGTGAAAAACCCCTCTAATATACTGCATATCTGGGATTACACGTGCATAAGTCACTGTCACATTTAGGACAGAAATACAGCTTTTTGGTTACTGAGGTGAAAAAACCCTCTAATATACTGCACATATGGCATTACACATGCATAAGTCACTGTCACATTTAGGACAGAAATACAGCTTTTTGGTTAGGGTGAAAAAACCCTCTAATATACTGCACATCTGTGATTACACGTGCATAAGTCACTGTCACATTTAGGACATAAATACGGCTTTGGCATACTGGGGTGAAAAAAGCCTCTAATATACTGCACATCTGTGATTACACGTGCATAAGTCACTGTCACATTTAGGACAGAAATACAGCTTTTTGGTTACTGGGGTGAAAAAACCCTATAATATACTGCACATCTGTGATTACACGTGCATAAGTCACTGTCACATTTAGGACAGAAATACAGCTTTTTGGTTTGGGTGAAAAAACCCTCTAATATACTGCACATCTGGGATTACACGTGCATAATTCACTGTCACATTTAGGACAGAAATACAGCTTTTTGGTAACTGGGGTTAAAAAACCCTCTAATATACTGCACATCTGTGATTACACGTGCATAAGTCACTGTCACATTTAGGCCATAAATACGGCTTTGGCATACTGGGGGGAAAAAAGCCTCTAATATACTGCACATCTGTGATTACACGTGCATAATTCACTGTCACATTTAGGACAGAAATACAGCTTTTTGGTAACTGGGGTTAAAAAACCCTCTAATATACTGCACATCTGTGATTACACGTGCATAAGTCACTGTCACATTTAGGCCATAAATACGGCTTTGGCATACTGGGGGGAAAAAAGCCTCTAATATACTGCACATCTGTGATTACACGTGCATAAGTCACTGTCAGATTTAGGACAGAAATACAGCTTTTTGGTTAGGGTGAAAAAAACCTCTAATATACTGCACATCTGGGATAAGACGTGTTTAAGTGAGTGTCACATTTAGGCCACAAATACCGCTGTCATATACAGTTTTAAATCAGGGTTTATATTGCTGGTTAATTAATTTTAACATACTTAACCACTTTTACTTTGCTTTGTGAACGCTAACTATGAGGCAAACATCTAATAAGGGACGTGGTCATGGTCGTGGTGGTGGTGTTGGTGGAGCCTCTGGTGCAGGGAGAGGACGTGGCCGTTCTGCCACAGCTCCTACTGAACCTACTACCTCAGGTCCCAATAGCTGCCAGAATCTACAGCGATATTTGGCCTAATGCCTTTCTAAGGATGGTAAGGCCTGAGCAAGTACAGGCGCTAGTCAATTGGGTGGCCGACAGTGGATCCAGCACGTTTACATTATCTCCCACCCATTCTTCTGCAGAAAGCGCACAGGTGGCACCAGAAAACCCATGCCCATCAGTCTGTCACATCACCCCCGTGCATATCGGGGAACCTGTCTGAGCCTCAAGTCATGCAGCAGTCTCTTATGCTGTTTGAAGACTCTGCTGGCAGGGTTTCCCAAGGGCATCCAGCTAGCCCTTCCCCAGGGGTGGAAGACATAAAATGCACTGACGCACAACCTTTTATGTTTCCTGATGAGGACATGGGAATACCACCTCAGCACGTCTCTGATGATGACGAAACACAGGTGCCAACTGCTGCGTCTTTCTGCAGTGTACAGACCGAAAAGGAGGTCAGGGAGGAAGACTGGGTGGAAAACGATGCAGGGGATGATGAGGTCCTAGACCCCACATGGAATGAAGGTCGTGCCACTGACTTTCAGAGTTCGGAGGAAGAGGCAGTGGTGAGACCGAGCCAACAGCGTAGCAAAAGCGGGAGCAGGGTGCAAAAGAAGAGCAGCCATCGCCAAAACAGTTCGCCTGCTACTGGCCACCATCAACAGGGACCGAGCACACCAAAGGCAGCTTCAAGGAGTTCCCTCGCATGGCACTTCTTCACACAATGTGCTGACGACAAGACCCGAGTGGTTTTCACGTTGTGCCATCAGAGCCTGAAGCGAGGCATTAACGTTCTGAACCTTAGCACAACCTGCATGACCAGGCATCTACATGCGAGACACGAGCTGCAGTGGAGTAAGCACCTTCAAAACCTAGAAAGGGCTCAGGCCCCTCCTGCTCCCTCTTCTGCTGCTGCCTCGGCCTCTTCCTCCGCCTCTGGAGGAACGTTGGCACCTGCCGCCCAGAAAACAGAGGATGTGCCACCAGCAACACCACCTCCATCACCAAGCATCTCCACCATGTCAAACGGAAGCGTTCAGTTTGAGTGAAAGTGTAAATTCCCACCTAGCCACCCTCGATCCCTTGCCATGAATACCAGCATTTCTAAACTGCTGGCCTTTGAAATGCTGTCATTCAGGATGGTGGAGACGGACAGCTTCAAACAGCTCATGTCGCTTGCTGTCCCACAGTAATTCTCAAGGAGAGCCGTGCCCTCCCTGCACAACCAAGTATCGGATAAAATCAAGTGTGCACTGCGCAACGCCATCTGTGGCAAGGTCCACCTAACCACAGATACGTGGACCAGTAAGCACGGCCAGGGACGATATATCTCCCTAACTGCACACTGGGTAAATGTAGCGGCGGCTGGGCCCCAGGTGGAGAGCTGTTTGGCGCACGTCCTTCTGTCGCCAAGGATCGCAGGGCATCATTCTTTGCCTCCTCTTCCTACTCGGCTTCCTCCTCCTCTTCTACCACCTCCTCATCCAGTCAGCGCATGTGCTGAATTTGGTGGTGCAGAAATTCATTCACAACTACCCCGACATGTCTGAGCTGCTGCATAAAGTGCAAGCCGTCTGTGCGCGCTTCTGGCGTTCTCATCCTGCCTCGCTCGGCTGTCTGCTCTACAGCGTAACTTTGGCCTTCCCGCTCCACCTTGCACATGCTGGAGAGACTGTGCGAGCAGCAGCAGGTCATAGTGGAGTTTCAGCTGCAGCACGCACGGGTGAGTCGCACTGCGGAACAGCACCACTTCACCACCAATGACTGGGCCTCCTTGCGAGACCTGTGAGCCCTGTTGCGCTGTTTCGAGTACTCCACCAACATGGCCAGTGGCGATGACTCCGTTATCAGCGCTACAATACCACTTCTATGTCTCCTTGAGAAAACACTTAGGGCGATGATGGAAGGGGATGTGGCCCAGGACGAGGAGGAGGAAGAGGGGTCATCTCTAACACTTTCAGGCCAGTCTTTTAGAAGTGGGTCAGAAATAGGATGTCACTACCAGAGCTTGAGACGTTCTCACAGCTCTGTTTCTCCACCCCTGTGATGATGTCACTACTAGAGCTTGGAGGAGTCCTCCCAGCTGTTCCTCCTGCGTTTGATTTCCCTGCCTTTAAATCACCCCTCCTCCTTTTCTAGGGTGTGGATTATATTTCTCATTTGAGTTGTAGCTCTTGCTTGAGTATCTTCACTTGTTAGCTATCATTTAACTGGACCTGTGTTCTGCTGCAGCAAGCACTCCGGATATTGCCAGCTGTCTTTGGATCCGTCTTCTCTGAGGCTGCAGTTCCTTCAGCTAAGTGTGCAGACATTGTTGTGTACCTGTTTATTTTCTGACTGGATCTGAGGCGGCCACGGTTCCCTCCATATACTGAGCAGGGCACCGGTGGCCGTGCCCCTTCCACTATTGTAGGGGTTACAGTGGTCATCAGTCTTAGGTACGTGGGCATGCCCCGTTCCACTATTTGGATCCGGGCATGTGCTTTAGCAGCATAGGGAGAGCTTTGAGGGTCTGACAGGGGTCACCCTTTATCCTCCCTAGTTTGGGTCCGGTCAGTAGCTCTATTAACTGTGCATGCTCTTGTTGCTCACATACAGCCGTGACATTATAATCCACCAAAACCGTCCTTTTTGACATGGATCCGCTTTCTGGCCTGGTTGACCGCATGCAGGGTCTTTCTTTGGAAGTAGCGGATCTCCGTCAATCTATGACTCAGCTTCAAGCATTGGGCTCTGCTCCGGCTCATGGAGTCTGTTGCGAGCCAAAGGTCTCACTTCCGGAAACGTTCTCCGGGGGCAGTGAGAATTTTGTTCGCTTCAGAGAGGCATGCAAACTTTTTGCTTGTGTCCCCACTCCTCTGGTAAGGAGGAGCAGAGGGTGAGGATTGTCATCTCCCTGCTCAGGGGTAATGCTCAGACTTGGGCTTTTTCGCTGCCATCAGGGGATCCCTCCCTTCGATCCGTGGAAAGATTTTTTGTGGCCCTGGGGCAGATATATGATGACCCGGATCGTGTTGCTCTGGCCAAATCGAACTTACGTGTTTTATGCCAGAACAAACTGTCTGCGGAGCTTTATTGTTCTGAATTTCGGAGATGGGCAGCTGATTCAGGTTGGAATGATGCTGCACTCCGGAGTCAGTTCTGTCATGGTCTCTCAGAGAGATTGAAAGATGCGTTTGCTTTCCATGAGAGACCAACGTCCTTAGAGTCTGCCTTGACAGGCGTCTAAGAGAAAGAAACGAGACCTCTCTGTCCAGCCATTGTCAGTCTAGGGGCAGTGGTGCGGACTCATTCAGTGTGCAGGGGCCTCATCCTGTCTCGCTCCCCTCTGAGGAGGAGCCCATGCAGCTAGGTCGATTTGCCCCTGATAAAAGAGGATTTAGTCCTCAGAGTATGGTGTGTTTTTGTTGTGGGGGCATAGGTCATTTGGCAAATGTTTGTCCGTCTAGGAGATTCTTGAACTGTACTAAGAGCAATAATAAGAGAAATACCTCAAAAGGTAAATCATCAAATTCTGCTTCATCTGCTACTTTGGGCAAAGTTGATGTAGGAATTGATGCTTTTCCTCTGACCTGCAGTTCCTGTTTTCTCCTGTCTGCCAGGGTGGCGCTAGAGAGCAAAGTCATTTCTTGTGAGATTTTTGTCGATAGTGGAGCGGCCGTCAATCTTATTGACACTCAATTTGTAGCCATGCATGGTTTTCAGGTTTGCACATTAGAAAAGGATATACCTGTTTTTGCTATTGACTCTGCTCCACTCTCACAGAGATCCCTGAAGGGCATTGTTCACAATATCCGGCTAGCTGTAGGTGACACTCATGTGGAGGATATATCTTGTTGTCCTTAGCGGATTGCCTTCTCCTCTAGTTTTGGGGTTACCCTGGCTCACTAGACATAACCCCACTATTGATTGGCAAGGAAGGCAAATAAATGAGTGGAGTGACTTTTGTAGAGAGAATTGTCTCACAGCGACTTTTGCAGAGGTGTCTACTAAAACTGTGCCATCATTTCTCTCTGATTTCTCGGACGTGTTTTCCGAGAGCGGTGTTCAGGAGCTACCTCCTCACCGGGAGTTTGACTGTCCCATTAACCTCATTCCCGGCGCCAAGCTGCCAAAAGCACGCCTCTACAATCTCTCACAACCGAAAAGAATCGCAATGCGAACCTATATCTCCGAGAGTCTCGATAAGGGGCATATTCGTCCCTCAAAATCACCTGTTGCCGCAGGTTTTTTTTTTTTGTTAATAAAAAAGATGGCTCTCTGAGACCTTGCCTAGATTTTAGGGAGCTGAACCGTATCACGATTCGCGATCCCTATCCCCTTCCTCTGATCCCGGACCTCTTCAACAAAATTGTTGGGGCCAAAGTTTTTTCCAAATTGGATTTGAGAGGCGCGTACAACCTGGTCAGGGTCAGGGAGGGGGATGAATGGAAAACGGCCTTTAATACCCCTAACGGGCATTTCGAGAATCTCGTTATGCCTTTCGGCCTGATGAATGCTCCGGCCGTCTTTCAGCATTTTGTTAACAGTATTTTCTATCATTTAATGGGGAAATTTGTATTGGTGTATCTTAATGATATTTAGATTTTTTCCCCTGATGTTCAGACCAATCAGGTTCATCTTTTTCAGGTTCTGCAGATTCTGCGGGAAAATAAATTGTACGCCAAGCTGGAGAAATATCTTTTTATGGTATCGGAGATTCAATTTCTTGGTTTTCTCCTCTCTGCTTCTGGTTTTCGCATGGATCCGGAGAAGGTCCGTGCTGTACTTGAGTGGGAGCTTCCTGAGAATCAGAAGGCATTGATGCGCTTTCTGGGTTTTGCGAACTATTACAGAAAGTTCATTTTGAATTATTCCTCTGTTGTCAAACCCCTCACTGACATGACAAAAAAGGGGGCAGATTTTTCCTCTTGGTCGGAGGAGGCGCTTGCAGCTTTTTCTAAGATTAAAGAGAGTTTTGCGTCTGCTCCCGTCTTGGTGCATCCCGATGTTCCCTTACCTTTTATTGTTGAGGTGGATGCTTCCGAGGTGGGTGTGGGTGCGGTTTTGTCCCAGGGCCCTTCTCCTGCCAAATGGCGACCCTGTGCCTTTTTCTCTAAAAAACTCTCCCCGGCAGAGAGAAACTATGATGTGGGAGATAGGGAGTTGTTGGCCATCAAGTTGGCTTTCGAGGAATGGCGCCATTGGTTGGAGGGGGCCAGGCACCCTATCACCGTTTTTACCGACCATAAGAATCTGGCATACTTGGAGTCGGCCAGGCGTATGAATCCGAGACAGGCCAGATGGTCTCTGTTCTTCTCCAGATTCAATTTTGTCGTTACATTCCGCCCTGGGATCAAAAATGTGAAGGCTGATGCTCTCTCTCGCTGTTTTCCGGGAGGAGGAAACTCCGAGGACCCGGGTCCCATTTTGGCGGAGGGGGTAGTTGTTTCTGCTCTATTTTCCGATTTGGAGGCCGAGGTCCAGGCTGCCCAGACTGAGGCACCTGCCCGTTGTCATTCTGGGAAGTTGTTTGTCCCTCCTGAGCTACGTCACAAACTCTTCAAGGAGCATCATGATACTGTTCTTGCTGGTCACCCCGGGAGTAGAGCCACGGTGGATCTCATTGCTCGGAGACTTTGGTGGCCGGCTCTTCGTAAGTCGGTGGAGGGTTTTGTGGCTGCTTGTGAGACGTGCGCTCGCGCTAAGGTCCCTCGTTCACGGCCTTCAGGTTCCCTTCTCCCGTTACCCATACCTTCCCGTCCTTGGACACACCTGTCCATGGACTTTATCACGGATCTTCCTCGTTCCTCGGGGAAGTCGGTGATCCTGGTGGTGGTGGACCGTTTTAGCAAGATGGCTCATTTTCGTACCTTTCCCTGGTTTACCCAATGCTAAAACGTTGGCGCAAGCTTTTGTCTACCATATTGTTAAATTGCACGGCATTCCCTCTGATATTGTTTCCGATAGAGGCACGCAGTTTGTGTCCAGGTTCTGGAAGGCTTTCTGTTCTCGCCTGGGGGTTCGGCTGTCCTTCTCTTCTGCTTTTCACCCGCAGTCGAATGGTCAGACTGAGCGCCTCAATCAGAATCTGGAGACATATTTGAGCTGTTTTGTGGCAGAGAACCAGGAGGATTGGTGTTCATTTCTCCCTCTTGCTGAGTTTGCTCTGAACAACCGTCATCAGGAATCTTCTGATAAGTCACCATTCTTTGGTGCATATGGGTTCCATCCGCAGTTTGGGACATTCTCGGGGGGGCTCTTTCTGGTTTACCTGAGGAGGAGAGATTTTCCTCGTCTTTGTCTACCATTTGGCAAAAGATTCAGAGTAATCTTAGAAAGATGAGTGAGAAGTATAAGCGTGTGGCTGATAAGAGACGTGTGCCTGGTCCGGACCTGAATGTGAGTGATTTGGTGTGGTTGTCTACAAGAAATATTAAACTGAAGGTTCCCTCCTGGAAATTGGGTCCCAAGTTTATTGGGCCTTATAAAATCTTGTCAGTCATCAATCCTGTTGCCTTCCGTCTTGATCTTCCACAGGTTTGGAAGATACATAATGTATTTCACATATCTCTCTTAAAACCATATGTCCAGCCCACGGTACCCTCCTCTTTGCCTCCTCCTCCGATTTTGGTTGATGGCAATCTGGAGTTTGAGGTTTCCAGAATTGTAGACTCTCGCATTGTCCGCGGTTCTCTTCAGTACCTCGTTCATTGGAAGGGTTATGGTCCTGAGGAGAGGATGTGGGTTCCGGTGTCGGACATTAAAGCCACTCGCCTCATCAGGGCATTTCATAGGGCTCATCCTAAATAGGTGGGTCCTGGGTGTCCAGAGTCCACCCGTAGAGGGGGAGGGGGTACTATCGCTACCAGAGCTTGAGACGTTCTCACAGCTCTGTTTCTCCACCCCTGTGATGATGTCACTACTAGAGCTTGGAGGAGTCCTCCCAGCTGTTCCTCCTGCGTTTGATTTCCCTGCCTTTAAATCACCCCTCCTCCTTTTCTAGGGTTTGGATTATATTTCTCATTTGAGTTGTAGCTCTTGCTTGAGTATCTTCACTTGTTAGCTATTATTTCACTGGACCTGTGTTCTGCTGCAGCAAGCACTCCGGATATTGCCAGCTGTCTTTGGATCCGTCTTCTCTGCGGCTGCAGCTCCTTCAGCTAAGTGTGCAGACATTGTTGTGTACCTGTTTATTTTCTGACTGGATCTGAGGCGGCCACGGTTCCCTCCATATACTGAGCAGGGCACCGGTGGCCATGCCCCTTCCACTATTGTAGGGGTTACAGTGGTCATCAGTCTTAGGTACGTGGGCATGCCCCGTTCCACCATTTGGATCCGGGCATGTGCTTTAGCAGCATAGGGAGAGCTTTGAGGGTCTGACAGGGGTCACCCTTTATCCTCCCTAGTTTGGGTCCGGTCAGTAGCTCTATTAACTGTGCATGCTCTTGTTGCTCACATACAGCCGTGACAGAGGATTTTTGCAACAGCAGAGGCCAGGTACAAACTTGGCCAGCCAGGGCCCACTACTGGAGGAGGAGGAGGATGGGGATGAAGCATTTTCACAGCGGGGTGGTATCCAACGCAGCTCCGGCCCATCACTGGTGCGTGGCTGGGGGAATACGGAGGACGCAGACGATACGCCTCCCACAGAGGACAGCTGGTCCTTACCTCTGGGCAGCCTGGCACACATGAGCAACTACATGCTGCAGTGCCTGCGCAACGACTGCAGAGTTGCCCACATTTTAACGTGTGCTGACTACTGGGTGGCCACCCTGCTGGATCCCCATTACAAAGACAATGTGCCGTCCTTAATTCCCTCACTGGAGTGTGATCGGAAGATGCGCGACTACAGGTGCACGAGAGCATTTCCGACTGACGCCGGAGGACAAGTGGAAGCACAAGGCGAAGGCAGGGGAGGAGGAAGAGGTCGCCAACGCAGCTATGTCAGCGGCAGCACCTCAGAAGGCAGGGTTAGCATGGCCGACATGTGGAGAAGCTTTTTCACCTCGCCGCAATAACCGGCCCCAACTGCTGATATGGAGCGTGTTAGCAGGAGGCAGCATTTGAACAACATGGTGGAACAGCACCTGTGCACATGACTACATGAACTGACTGATGGTTCTGCCCCATTCAACTTCTGGGTCTCCAAATTGTCCACATGGCCAGAGCTTGCCCTGTATGCCTTGGAGGTGCTGGCCTGCCCTGCAGCCAGTGTACTCTCTGAACGTGTATTTAGCACGGCAGGAGGGGTCATTACAGACAGACGCAGCCGCCTGTCCACAGCCAACGTGGACAAGCTCACGTTCATTAAAATGAACCAGGCTTGGATCCCACAAGACTTGTCTGTACCTTGTGCAGAATAGACACTTATACCACCATCAAACATACATTCTTGTACTCAAGTCAAGTGCAATGATTCTTTGTTTTATTTTTTTTATTTGTCCCAATATTTTGGGGGCTACCTACCCCAATAAAAAATAGAAAAAAACATTGTTGGCTACCTGTTCCTCCTCCATTGCTGCCTCTACCTACAACACCACATTCACCGCCTCATCAACCTCCGACTCCATATCCACCTCCTTCTCTGAGTTGCAGGTTAATAATTTGTAATTTTTAGTTATTTTATTTCATTTTAAGTTATTTCCCTATCCACATTTGTTTGCAGAGCAGTTGTCATGCTCTTAAGCACATTTTACTGCCTTTTACATCCCTCTAGCCTTTTCAAGGACTATTTTAGAGCCATTTTAATAAATAAAAAATGCCAATTTTATTGCCCTAAATTGAAAAAAAAACTTATTTTCAATTGTCGGGTGACATTTTACCATTTTTGGCGTATACAAACACCTGCTGTGCCTGGGTGACAGGGGCCGAAATCTCTCAAAATTCTCTGTTGTATTGCTGGGCTGGGTGACATGAACCCCCTTTTGCCGTGAATGAACCCCTGCTCTGCATTGCTGACAGGGGACTAAATCTCTCAAAATCCTCTGTTGTATTGCTGGGTGACATGAACCCCCTTTTGCCGTGAATGAACCCCTGCTCTGCATTGCTGACAGGGGCCTAAATCTCTCAAAATCCTCTTTTCTATTGCTGGGTGACATGAACCCCCTTTTGCTGTGAATGAACCCCTGCTCTGCATTGCAGACAGGGGCCTAAATCTCTCAAAATCCTCTGTTCTATTGCTGGGGGACATGAATCCCCTTTTGCCGTGAATGAACCCCTGCTGTGCCTGGGTGACTGGGAACTAAATTTTGTGAAAACATCTGTTACTGATCGGAAGATGCGAGACTACAAGCGCACGCTGATGATAGCATTGCCACCTGACAGCAGGGGCACAGTGGAAGCACAAGGCGAAGGCAGAGGAGAAGGAAGAGGCCACCAACGCAGCTGGGGCACCACCAGCACCTGAGAAGGCAGGGTTAGCATGGCCAAAATGTGGAAAAGCTTTGTAAGCCTTGGAGGTGCTGACCTGCCCTGCAGCCAGTGTATAGTGTGAACGTGTGTTTAGCACGGCAGAGAGCATTATCACAGGCCGCAGCCAATGTGGACAAGTTTACGTTTATTAAAATGAACCAGGCATGGATCCCACAGGACTTGTCCGTACCTTGTGCAGAATAGACATTTATACCAGCCTCAACCATCCATTCTTGTACTCAAGTGCACTTATTCTTTGTTTTATTTTGTTATATGTCCCAATATTTTGGGGGATACCCCAATTTAAAAATAAAAAATAACACAAATCAGTGTTGTCTACCTATTCCTCCTTCACCGCCGCTTCCACCTACACCGCCACGTCAACCTACACCACCGCATCCACCCATCCACCGCCTCCTCAACCTCCTACTCCTAGATCCAGATTGTTATTTAAAAATTTTCTGTATTTTATGTTATTTTAAGTCATTTCCCTATCCACATTTGTTTGCAGAATAGTTGTCATGCTCTTAAGCACATTTTGATGCCTTTTGCAGCCCTCTAGCCCTTTCCAGGACTATTTCAGAGCCATTTTAGTGCCTAAAAGTTCGGGTCCCCATTGACTTCAATGGGGTTCGGGTTCGGGGTCAAGTTCGGGTACCGAACCCGAACTTTTTTTTTCCAAGTTCGGCCGAACCTGCCGAACCCAAACATCCAGGTGTCCGCTCAACTCTACAAATAATGCATCCTTCCATTCAATTAATACTTTTACACTGGAAGTCAATTTTCTGCAAATTACACCAGCTAAAAAGGTTGTTACATTTTTGCCTCATCCCATATATTGAATACAGCCGTTTCATTCAGTCCCATTACCACAGATATATAAAATCCAGCACCTAGTTACTGTATGCAGTCTGCTTACAAATATTTGTAAAAGAATGGGTCATTCCAAAAAGCTTATTGAATTCCAGTGTGATACTGTAATAAGATGCCACCATTGATTGCAACCATCTACATGGGTAGAATATTTAATTTCAATCTATAAAAAATAAGAACAAAAAAAACTGTTTTCTTCTAATAGCATGTTTTTGCATAGAGGCTGATGTCTTCTTTATATAAAGTAGTATTAGTGGAAAATCGAAATGCTCCATACATTAATTATTACTTTGGGATCAAGGTCTTTTTCTTGGCTTATTTGCTTTCCCACTGACAGAGCATTGTTAAAAGTTAACTAATATTAACATATAGAGAAACCCTTTCTACAAAGATTCACATCAGTATCAAGTGGTTTAGCAAGGTGTTAACAGAAAAACAATTTTCTAAATATGTTTTCCAGTATTAAAAAAACTTATTTTCTGATACTGGAATCTGGTAGTACTAAGTAATGCTTCTTTTCTAGTGTGGAGATGCGGCAGTGAAAATGATTAATGTAAAAGTTATCAAATTCATATATTATACTCATACTTACCAGCATTGTAGTCAGTAAATTCAGGACATGTAAACCCCGGCCCTAGTAATGGCCAAAACTGCTCAGTGCCGCCCACTTATGACCTGTCCGTTTTTGGCCTGGGACAGCCAGATTTCCTGGGCCTGGTTCTGAAATTAGGGACAGTCCCTGCAAATTTGGTACTGTTAGCGGTTTTTGGGATCATTTATCAAAGTGGTGTAAAGTAGAAATGGCTTAGTTGCTCATACTAACCTATCAGATTCCACCTTTCATTTTTGACAGCTCCTTCGGAAAATGAAAGGTGGGATCTGATTGGCTTGAATGGGCAACTAAGCCAGTTCTATATTACATAAAAGACCCCATATGTCATTTTATAGTGGGCGGTGCAGGGCCTCAGTCATGGACAGACTGGGAACTTAAGGTGGCCCTTGAAAAAGTGGCCCCAAATTGATAGATAGTTGGGTAACACAAGTAGGCAGGGACAACAGAAATGTGCAGGGCCTGCAATACTGTAGTGAAGCAGAAAATAATATAATCTTCACTACAGTGTTAAACTATATCACCTTCCTAAGGATGGTGATACAGTTGAGTTTAGGAGGGCAACTGTGGCCATTGGCCATGTGCAAAAGTACCTGATGATCCTACATTAATTAATGCTTAAAGGATCAGATTGTTATATGTCCGGCAGCTGTGAGGAGGGCTCAAGCGGCCCTCCAGGAAATTTCCCTTTAGGGTCTAAGGCCAAACCATGCCTGACCTTATTCTGGTTCTGATCAATGGTCAGGTAGGTTGATACACTGCTCCAAATTAGATGGATAGATACATGCATGCACGACGAGAGAAATAACACTGACACTCTATATAAGGTCAAAGCATAACTCTAACTTATTAGGTGGGGGCTTCACATTTATATACCCTCCACATTAGTGGGAGGAGTGGGCTCACATGATTGGCAAGAAGGAATGTAAACAGGAAATAAGTTTAAAGGGACACTGACAGGCCCAATAAGCATATTTAGGTATATATATGACAGTACAGGTCTTATCAAGTGTATTAAAACCATCTAAGTATCCCCCCTGTCCACCTTATAAATACCGAAAACTAACGTTTTATAACCTGCTTGTCTCGTCTCCAATCTGCCCAAGGGGCGGCGTTTCATCTCAAAATGCGCCCAGCCAGCCGCTCCCAACTGCCGTTCTGAAGCCCCGCCCAGCTCATCAATATTCACTTCGCTGGGCGGCGGCTACAACTCTCCCCGACTCAAGTGCCCTGCGCATGCGCATAAAGCAGAGGCTGCAGCGGCCTCTAAGACGCAGACTGTCTGTACGCAGGCACGATGTGACCCCGGCCGGGCGCATGCGCTGAAGATTAGACGGAGGACGTGCCCAGAGGATTGAATTGGCCATGCGCAGGATCTTGAGTCGGGGAGAGTTGTAGCCGCCGCCCAGCGAAGTGAATATTGATGAGCTGGGCGGGGCTTCCAAATGGCAGTTGGGAGCGGCTGGCTGGGCGCATTTTGAGATGAAACGCCGCCCCTTGGGCAGATTGGAGACGAGACAAGCAGGTTATAAAACTTTAGTTTTCGGTATTTATAAGGTGGACAGGGGGGATACTTAGATGATTTTAATACACTTGATAAGACCTGTACTGTCATATCTATACCTAAATATGCTTATTGGGCCTGTCAGTGTCCCTTTAAGGCATATGTATGACAGACTTAGAGGAATTCCTGACAGTTTCAAGTTTTTGCTGCAAATAGTTTAAATCACAGAATGCATACAGGGGGTTGTCTCTCGGACAGACATCATTTTGTAAGTGACAAGCAAGTTTACATTATATTCCATAACAACCTAAGTCTGCAGCAACACCAAATGATGTTGCTGCAGTAGAGAGAGGTTACAGGGGTTATTCGTTAAATTATTTTGATGACTTATTCCCAGGATAGGTCATCAGTATCACATTGGTGGGGGTCCCTCGCCAATCAGCTCTTAGAAGGGGCTGGGCGCTCCATGAGCACTATGGCCTCTTCCTAGGATTCGGACACCCGCCAATGTGATAATGATAACATATTCTGAGGTGAGGTTATCATTTTTATTTCCTGGATTTCTCCTTTAACTGTTTCCTGAGCTCTTCTGCTCTGAGACCAAGCTATAATTAACACATTCTTCTCTACAGCTGGAGTTAGTGTAAGCTCCATGTAAGGAAATTTACTCTCTTCCCTAACGGTGTGTCCCTTAACACATGATTTCAGTGGCCAGCTTGAATTAAGCCTTACCGGTACCGGGAGAATGAAGAAGATAGACCACATGAACACATGTCTACTTCCAATCCATTCTGGTTTATTCACAGCTGGGAAACAGTTTTAATAGAGGGGGTTGAGCTTCCTTTACATCCAATCATATGTTAGCATTAGTATTTGACCAATAGTATGGTCACACATAAGCTCTGCATTAACATCATAGCTGACTCCTAGTAACAGCATTTGACCAATCAGGTATATACACATAGGCTAGCATACAGATGAATGAGATGTCCTTTTATGGCTAGAAGGCTGTTCATACTTTCAACATGTATGGATTTCATGAAACAGTTTAAGGAAGTGTCTCACATTCCATAGGGGGGAGGGAGGTTTTGTAGTGCACTAACCAAATGTAATACACGTGGCTAAATGAGACAAAATGGAGTCACATATATCCCATCAAATCCCCTCTTAGAACCTTATATATATACCTTATACTATATGGTTCTTTCTCTGCTCTTCCTTGGTTTGCTTATAAGCCTTTAGGTATTCCATATACCCTTCAGCAGTATAATCCTCAGGCTTTGTTGAGGTTGGGTTTACCTCTTCTACCTCTACCGGAGTATAGAGGAATGTTAAGTGTACCCCTCTTTCGGCCACCTTTTGACATATGGCTAGAAGGGAGGGCGCACACTACAGACAACAGCAGAGACCCACTATTGCAGCGACCACGGCGAGTACCACTCCTAAAACATATCTTATTTGACCAAAGTCAGGTATTCAGCCAAAAAGCCAGTCCCACCAACCTTGGTCAACATCCTGTTTTATATGTTTCCTCATCTCCTCTAATTGGCCTATTTTATCTTTTATTCCACGGGAGTGGTCTGATAGATTGAAACACCACATCCCTGCGAACGCTGAGCATCCTATACCATGTTGGAGCAATAAATAGTCAATAGTTGCCCTATTCTGCAAGATAGCCTTTTCATACGATTGTATATCCAGCAGCATATCTTGCAGAACTGCACTAGTGACATTTATCTGTTTTACCATAAAACAGGCAAGTTTTGATATTGTCCTGTGGTTATATATGGCCAACCCTGGTACTCCTATCAAAGATACCCCTAAACTCATATATTCTGATCTAGAGAGGAGATTCACATTATAATCACAATTTTCTGGTAACTGTAGGGAAGTGTCTCTCGTGAGTCGTATCTGTATTGCTGGAAATAGTGGTAACATTGCTAATGTCAGCCTGGCTATTGTACAGGGTCCCTCTGTAATATTGGCCGGTATGTATGTGTAACTAGTATTCCCACAGGCCAATACCCATCCTGCTGGTAGAGGTACATGTTTGTCTAGGGATGGTACTGTTTTTGTAATATTACATTGCATATTCTTTCCTGATATTATCTTTTTACAACTACCTAAATCTCTATCACAAATATTTGGCTTAATCTTATTCTGCATTTTTGCTTGTATGCAGGGAGGCAATAGTGTCTCATCACAGGTGAAGTTATAACATATTTCTGCTGCTGTGACAAGACCTGTAATTACTTCTATCATATTACTCTGCAGATTCTCATATGTAGGACAGTCATAACAAGCATGATAAGGATTTACATATCCATATTTAACATCATGATCCTCCAAGTCTGTGTCGTTCCATTGGGAACGTAGGAGCTCCGTCCATACGTCTAGTGGGGTGGGGACTGCTACCAGACATGTCTCCAAAATGTTAGATGCCGATAAAGTGGTTTGGAGACAAAAGTCAGTTAAGTTCAGAGTTTTGGCCAGGTACAGCCATAAGTTCTCCTTTGTCTTGCATAGACTGTCTTCCCCTCTGCATTCTGTTTCCAGGTATATCTGTCTGTTCCACAGCCATGGGACAGTAAGTAGGAGACACAAAATTACAATTATTAAGGCACTACATCTCAGCCATCTCGAGGAATTTCCCGACTGCGTCATCTCGTTGGGGGTCAAGGCTGTCTGCCTCCGTTAGTACCCCTTCTGTATCTTCTTCGAGGTCAAGGCTGTCTGCCTCCGTTTGTACCTCTGGGCCTCGTTGGAGGTCAGGGCTGTCTGCCCCCGTTAGTACCTCTCTTTTCTTCACCAACTTAATCCTTGTGGCGTGGATCCACGTGGGTGACTGTTCAGTGAGGACCGCTGTTCTGGTGATCGCGACTACCTCGGTGGGTTGTCCGTAGGTGAAACTTCCTGGTTCCTTTCCCTTCTTTAAGATCTTGATCATCACCTGGTTGCCTATCCGGAATGGACGGGTTGATTCCTGTGAAAGAGAAGGAGACTTACAAGCAACTTTTTCTTCAGTTTTACTGAGGACTTTGATCAGATTAGTACTTCTCTCTGATCAGGTCCAAGTCCCCTTCCTGTACCACCAGGGGGCGTCTTGCCCATGGTGTGGGGAAAGGCCTACCCATGAGTATCTCAATGCTGTTTATGTCCTACTCTGTGGAATGTCCCACTCTGTGGAAATGTGCTACTTAAAATGGAAGCACTGTGTTGGGGTGTTGGGGAATGCATAACTTCCCCTCTTCGCAGACTAATCCTATCTCAGGATTTTTCTGCAATACTGGATAACACCAGTCCTGCTGTTCCTGTTCAGTGACATACCACTGAAGATCAGTAAGTATTTGCAGCATCTCAGGGGTTGGAGATGCCAAACATGGCATCTCCCAATGGTTATACAAACCTGTGAGGTTGCTTTTGGCAACTCACTTCGCCATCTTAACTGCCAGCGCATTGCCCTGTGAGACATGATCCTTACCATCTGCTGCCGTAAATCCTCTCCTCTGCCAGATCATACCATGGTCCCACACTACCCCATGTGTGTACCTACTCTCAGTATGAATGGTGACAGGTCTATCAGCATGTAGAATACATGTCCTAGTGAGTGCAATAAGCTCAGCTGCCTGCTGTGTTGAGTGCGGATGTCCTTGAGTAGGCCTACAACATCATGAGTGGTGTGCAAAATGGTGTAATGTCACATTGTGAAAGAATTTGCCGACTCTACCATCATAGCACAGGCTGCAAGAGAACGCAGACATGCCGGCATCCCCTGGACAGAGGTGGGCATTACCTTTGAGAAAAACACACAAGGACGCAACTTGCCTCCGTTTTCTTGTGTCAGTACACCCGCCATGGTTTTACAATTTTGGCGTGCAAACATGTGGAAGGGCATATTATAGTCAGGGAGGCCAAGCCCTGGACTCGACATGAGCGAACATTTCAGATAATCAAATGCATTGTACATTTCAGAAGACCATTTAATCAAATCTGGATTTCCATCCAGAGTGGCTTGCCTCAAAACATTGTCAATAGTGGGAGCAACCAGTAATCCATTGTCTACCGTTTATCATACCAAGGAAAGATAACATCTCTTTCTTGGTGTGCGGGGCGACCAAACCCGCAATAGACTGGACTCTTTCTGCGCTGATTCTCCGTTCACCTTTTGTGAGGACAAAGCCCAAGTATTCAACCTGCATTTTACACCATTGCATTTGCTTAAGTGTCACTTTGTGACCACATCCTGACAACCATTATAACAGTGATAAACCATCCTGAATGCTGGCCTCCGCTGACATGCTACACAGTAATAAATCATCGACATATTGCAGCAGCACAGAACCTTGGGGGGATGTACCATGACTCTAACATCGCTCGGAGGACTATGCTGTACACTACAGGTGAATCAGCATATCCCTGGGACATCTCTGCACCAGGTCAGTTGGCGTCTGTCAAAGGAAAAAGCAAAAAGTAGTCTGGTTATCTTATCAACTGGGATAGAAAAGAAAGCATTTTTCAGATCTATCACACTGAACCAAACAGCGTCTGCTGGAATGGCAGATAATGATTAAGTGACATCAGGTACAACAGGGGCTATAGGCACAATGATGTTGTTGATGGCCCTTAAATCCTGTACAAAGCGGGCAGCACCATCTGCCTTTGTCACTGGATTCACGGGCGTGCTGTAGGGAGAAATCACCTCTTCCAGGATTCCCTTTTGTAGGAATTCTTCTATCATTGGCCTAAGCCCATCAAGTTTCTCTTTAACAGCAGGTATTGTTTCTGGAACACTGAGATGACACCTGGTTTCACAGTAGCTGTGTAATGTGTGCAATCTATGAATCCTGTGTCATATTCATTTGAGGACCATAATGCAGGGTTAATGTTATTCTGGGTGGTCCTGTATGTTTGCAAGAATCAGTGGCACTGGTGTAGAGACTGGAATGAGACCTGAGTGTACTCTTATGTCCTGATTCTTTGCTGATACCTGCAAGTTAAGCCTAATGAACAAATCTCTCCCTAATAGGCTGACTGGGTAATCTAGTATAATGCTAAATACATGACATGATGTATTCCCTGTCCATGGTTTCTACTGGTAAGGAATCTGTTCTGTATGTCCTTGTCAGTACCCCATTTATTCCCATAGAGGGCTCACATTTCCTTCCTGACACTCTGAGTCACCTAAGTCCGCCCCTTTTGGTGGACGCTTTGGTCTTTCTTCTGTTCAGCCATTAGTATCTTAGCTGTCCATACGAGCAGAGCTCTGATGTTAAGCACAACACTGAACATGTAACTGCAAACATTGAAACAAACAGATCTGACAATACAGACATGAACACACAAAGGGCCCATAAAAACTTTTCATTGAAATAAAAATGTACAGCTTGATCAATGCTGTTGGTACCAATAAAAAACCCAAAAAACTTCCAATAAAATAAAATTCTTAATGCGCATATTTAAAAACAAATACCGTATTCCATACGCATTCATATACATTTTCATGTACTCATCTTCACAAACCAGCTCATACCACGCTCTTATACATAAAATATGAATTACACACACAGCTCTGCTACGTACATATAACTCAGAGCCACACCCATTCACATTCCACTGAATCATGTATCTTTCACCCAATCACACAATCTCTTTGTTACATCCCAAAACTTGAAGCACAGACAAACACAGCAATTGCTGATGGTCTGTCGCTGTAAAACAATATACATGTTAATCATACAGTCATTTTGTTAAAATTAACAAATCATCTTATATGCCATGTGTTTTTTTTTTTTTTTTTTTTTTTTTTTTTAGTGTTACACAAATCGCCACTTATTGTATATAACTAACACTTCCCCCATTTCCTCTGCCTTGCGTCTCCTATTTCAGGAGTGTTGAAACAGGGGAAGTAAAGCAATACATCAAGGACATTCAGCTGTACCACATGTTCCTCAAACTTTTACTCACATCTGAATAAGAACTTATTGGGTGCAACCTTAGATTGATACGAGTGGACACTTCTAATTAGCATCATCACTGCAGGCACATTTTAAACCATCGGAACATACAATTTGGAAAGATACAATCAATACTGGAGCCCTGTCTGGAATATCTTATAGATAACACAGGTTAGTATCTTCACATTCTGCTTATGCATTACCAATTAGCAGCCCCCCTCCCCCTTCAACCCCCATATGAAATTCCTGAGCAGAGGAGGGGGGTGAGATGGGAGGGAGTTCTCTCTGAAAACACATCTCAAACAGGACAGGAAGAAGTTTTTTTGTAGTACTACAAGTGACATTTTGGAATGTGGTGGGGGGGAGGGATGCCTCATGGCAACCTTTGTTCTCTATAGGATTCAAAATCCTCCATCTTGAAATAAGAAATGCTGCTCATTTCATTTCTCTAACTTCAAGTTCTCTCAGTCACTTCCATATACACTTTTCCACCATAACTCAGCTTGCACCAGGCTATTATTATCCTTTAACAACTTCTCTCTTCAACTATCAATACACTTATGCATTAACTGTCCATCTTTTAGTGCTGTAATCTCTAATTCTAGGACTATAAATCGTCACTATTTAAACACACACAGATCATTAGGGCAACAAAACTTAACCAGTTCATTTCTGAACGTTTAACACAAGCCCTTTCTAATTGCAAACACTGAGACACTTTTTCCCTTGCCATGAATTAACTTCCTGACTCTGCTGTGTCTTGTCACTCACT
This sequence comes from Bufo bufo, assembly GCF_905171765.1. Classification (NCBI taxonomy): domain Eukaryota; kingdom Metazoa; phylum Chordata; class Amphibia; order Anura; family Bufonidae; genus Bufo; species Bufo bufo. The sequence goes on along the minus strand of NC_053390.1, from coordinate 523,106,444 downwards.
ATAGCCCCCCTTCACAATCACAGGAGCTCTGATGTACACTGTCTGTAAGCTTCTAACAGATTTTTTTTTTTTTTGCAGCTTTTCAATCCTGCCAGCCTAGCATAACATTCTGTTTCACATTTTAACTGTCAATTCTCACATCTTGCCCAATTGTCTACTCATGTGTTAACTAGAAAATAATTTGTGGGACTAGACCGTGCAACAAAGTTTACATGTTGGCAGTGATAGAAACAGAATGATTTCAAAGCGGGATGCGACCGTAAACTTACCACCCGGCCAACATCTCACACAGACAGATAATCTTAATACTTCTAAAATACTTATACTATATATACATAAGAGTTAATTCAAGCTTGTATCCTTCTGTTCCCGGAACAGATATCCTTATATAGTGCACTATCTCTTAACGATATGGACTTACTAAGCCTCTTATAATCAACATTTTTACCTAACGATATGGACCCTATGATATGAGCCGCTTAAAATCAACAAGCTCCCTGAGCTTTTGCGCGTGTCCCAGACATCGCAATCCACTGAAATCATAAATAGATGGTTCGACTTACTTGAATGGGATTTTTGGTCATTGCTCCCAGGTCCAAGGCGGACAAAAATTGATGTCTTTCACGGTAGACCTGAAGAGTTGACCCTCCCAATCCCGGACTGAGTCCCCAGATCTGTAAGGAAATTTACTCTCTTCCCTAACGGTGTGTCCCTTAACACATGATTTCAGTGGCCAGCTTGAATTAAGCCTTACCGGTACCGGGAGAATGAAGAAGATAGACCACATGAACACATGTCTACTTCCAATCCATTCTGGTTTATTCACAGCTGGGAAACAGTTTTAATAGAGGGGGTTGAGCTTCCTTTACATCCAATCATATGTTAGCATTAGTATTTGACCAATAGTATGGTCACACATAAGCTCTGCATTAACATCATAGCTGACTCCTAGTAACAGCATTTGACCAATCAGGTATATACACATAGGCTAGCATACAGATGAATGAGATGTCCTTTTATGGCTAGAAGGCTGTTCATACTTTCAACATGTATGGATTTCATGAAACAGTTTAAGGAAGTGTCTCACATTCCATAGGGGGGAGGGAGGTTTTGTAGTGCACTAACCAAATGTAATACACGTGGCTAAATGAGACAAAATGGAGTCACATATATCCCATCACTCCAATCCCATTCTTTAACCCTTGAATTTCTGTGGCTGTGATCAAGCAATGATTAAAGGCGACTCACCCCTTCTGGCGACCTGGATGGATTTTACGGGACCTCTTTCAATCAGCATTGGGGGCATAGAAGGGATCCAGTAGAAGGGATCCAGGGGCTGTCTGTTCAGACAGATATTATAAGTTTGAAAGAATAATAATAGTACTAAATCCCTAAATAGTCATAATAATAATAAATTATGAAAAAAAAGATCTGCATACACAAGGGACTTTAAATGACCACAGAGATATACAGTATGTCCACAATTGTTGAGCCCAGCGACTTTGGGAGCCATTGTCTCAGACCTCTATATCCAATCCAGTGCCCAGCCATCCATGTACAGTCACAGCAAAGTGTGGAGGTGTGCCATCCTGTTGAAAGTTACATGTAAACTCTGTTCAAATTGAGCACTATGGTATTCTATAACATCTGGAGGTACTTCTCACTATTAAGTGATCCGTCACTGAAAAAAGGCCCTATGATATGAGTCCCCCAAATACCACACCAAACCATGACATTTTCCAAACACCTTGGTTTTGTTGGGTCTGTCCACAATGGATTATAAATTCCAAACATCTTGTGTAACGGGGTTCCGAAGGTGCACTCGGTCCCCCATTAGCCGCAGACCTACTGCTTAGCTTTGGGAGTGAGGATCTGTGTTTGACCTCGTTCCCAGGGCGGCTTTACTAGCTGGGTGGCTCCCTGCTCCTAAGTCTGCCTTGAGCGCCGAGCTGATCACTCGGTGCTCGACTGGTTGGTCTGTCGGTCATGTGACGCTGGCCACGTTATATGACCCTCACTCCCCACTATAAATACAGGCAGCCTGCTGGCCACAGGTTGCCTGTTAATTTAGGTTCCACCTGTGGTTTTGTCTTTCCTGGCATACTTACCTCCTGCTGAATTCCTGACGATCCTCTGCCTGCTCCTTGTGTACTTTGCTGCTCTGCTGGTATTCTGACCCCGGCCTCCTCCTGACGATCCTCTGCTGACTCCTTTGGTACTACATGACTCTCCTGGTATTTATGACCCCGGCTTCTCCTGACAATTCTCTGCTTGCTCCATTTGTACTTTGTAGCTTTCCTGGTATTGACTCGGTCCGTTCACGTTCTGTTGTTTGTCTGTCTGTCATCCCTGCACTTAGTCCAAGCTAGGGATTGCCGTCCAGTTATCCCCTGTCATTAGGACTCGCGAGGCAAGTAGGCAGGGCCAGGGGTAAGGGTGGAGCGCAGTGGTCACTTCCCTCCCCCCTGTGTGTGTGTGGACGCGACCGTTACATCTTGCTTTTGATGGATCTATTCATGGTGGATTATAATCGGACCAATACCAAAGATTATGGCTAGAGGTGAGCAAATTTTAAAAAAAATTGATTCGGCTGGTTCGCCAAATTTTTCCCAAAAAATTGGTTTGATCCTAGTTTATTCTCGGCGAATCGCTTTAAAAAAAACTGCTATTTCCTGGCTGCAGAGAGCCTTTATAGTGGTGTAGAACACTGTGTCTTGCAGTAACATGCATAGGGAGTCTGCTGTGGTGATGAAATAATACTGTGAGTCACATGGTGCAATACTGCATGGTGGCCTTTGTTTTTGTGGCGTTGTGCTGGTGGGTTGGTGGGGCCCAGTGCCATGGGTGGAATTGTCAGACAGCAGGGTTGCTGTTTGACTCCTGGGTCCTGCCGCCTACTAGGGCAGTGCCGCTTTGTCACTGCATTGTGCTGCGCCTTTTTGTCAGAGTAGGTCCCACTCAAAGAGGCGACGTTGGCGTGGTGAGTGGGCTTATGCCTTTTGATCAAAATGTACACTAATGCCTCTTGTACAGCATGCAGTATGGGGGCTGTAGACTTTAATATGGCGCTGAGAAGCGAGTTTAATTAGATCAAAGTATAGCATTGTGGATGTGGATCCAGTTTTGTTTTTCTCCCTTTGATATAATACTGTGAGTCAGTATGACATACAGATGACAGCCGTCGCTGTTAGAATCACTGCACACTTCCCTTATTTGGGCAGTCACGGGGCCAAAACTGACCAAATAACTCAGGTATGAACTCAAACTTACAGGTCGATGATAGCGCCAAGAAGAAGCGCACTCCTTTTACACCGTCGGCAGCTGATTCCACATAGATGTCTACAGAACCTGTTCTATTAAACGCTTATACAAGTAGAGACCCCCGACAGAGTGGACTGGGTGTCATCAGTAAGTTTGTGTTGACGTCACTGATTATTTTGCTCTTCCTCTTATCCGTCAGAACAATAACCGCCAAAAAACGGATCCTGTCTGTTAATCAGCATTTGGTCAGTAATCCATCAGTATTGCTAATTCCAAAAAAACAGGATTGGATCCAAAACAGAGATGACACGTGAATGGAATATTTGCATGTCTTCTGTGTTTTGTACCAACTCCTGCAACAAAAAGCCATGTGGCTGAATGAACAAACTTGACTCTCAACAGAGGTGTATCGTAAGCCTACCACCAACAATCTTTTACATTGGCAGAGTTTTCATCCATTACTATTAAGGAAAGGTATTCCCACTGGCCAGTATATTAGGGCTCGCAGAAATTGTACAGATGAAGCCAATTTTCTTAAAGAAAGTGAGATCTTATATCAACAATTTAGATGGAGGGGCTATCCAAAAAGAGTTTTGCACAGGGCATTTGCACAGGCCAAGGGCACAAATCGCTCTGACCTCCTGAATAGTACCACACACAGGACCAACTCCAAGGTCATGAGATGTGTGGGCACGTATGACATGCAGATTCCCAAAGTATTTCAGCCACCACCAAATATTGGCATGTTCTCCAGGCCGATCCTGATCTGCGAGACGTGTTGAGTACACGTCCCAGTATCACCTTTCGTAGTGGTAAGAACCTTAGAGACACTTTGTTTTACAGCCTTTTTTTCCCCTGAATATCATCCTACCACATGGTTGAGATCCAAGATAGTAGCAGGGGCGTAGCTATAGGGGGTGCAGGGGTAGCAGTCGCTACCGGGCCCAGGAGCCTGAGGGGGCCCAAAGACCCTTGTGCTGCATAAGAAGACACCGGTATTATAGAAATGCTGGTCAAGTTACACCTCTGGCTGGAGGGAAGGGGTTAGCTTAATAATTTGGCATGGGAAGGGGGGGTAGTTTCAATTTTTACCTCAGGCAGCACAAAGGCTATATGCTTTCCTGCCCCTGACCACAGAGCACTGAGGGAAGGGGGGCCCAAGCTGAACTCTTGCACTAGGGCCCATAAGCCTTTAGCTACGCCCCTGGATAGTAGGTACGTACCCATGCGGCAGATGTTCTTTCTGTCCTTACATTCAGAAAGGCAAAACATTCAAGAATCCAATTGATGGTAGAGATTATCGTATTAAAGAATTCATCACTTGTCAGTTGTGTACATTGCCCAATGTCCCTGTTTAAAAATGTATGTGGGTAAAACCACACAAGAATTTAGACGCCGTATGCCGTATGCATGTCTGCCAACATGTCAGCAGTATTAACACCAAGGCGGATACCGCCATCTCAAGACATGTCAGATATTATCATGATGGTGACCCCAGGGTCCTTGGGGGTTAGGAAGGGCAATCTGGACAGAGTCTTATTACAAGAAGAGACCAGATGGATTTACCATTTGGACAGTTTGAGCCCCAAAGGACTTAATGAGGGGTTTACCTACTCGTCATTTTTGTAAATATTATGCAGACTCTGACATAAGCTATATTTATTTCCATCCATTGAATTGTCGCAATCTGCGTGAGCAGTGTGTAGGCAGCTATAGATGACCAATGACCCTCTAAGAAACCTTGGGATATATTTTTTGGAGTTTTCTTGCCATGAGTTTTTTCTGACACTACTAGGCTGTGGCTTTGACATCCGCCTGCAGTACCGTAGGGGAGTGTGTAGACTTATATATAATTTTATAAATTTTTTTTTAAAGAATACATTTTTTTTTTTTTTTTTTACTAGAGATATGATCTATGCACCTCAGTATTAGGGGGGCTCATTAACCCTCCCCCCCCCCTCTTTTTATTTCAATCTTCTTTCTGAGAATAAGACCTTTTAATTTATTTAATCTCAAGTATATATTTTATATATTTACCTTTGTTTCCTCGAGACCATTATGACTACCACTTCTGGTTCACAACTATACAGTATGGTGCCGATATACATTTAAGTATCCTTCATTTACCAGCTCATCGCACTAGAGCTATCCCCCACACTCTGAGCGCCACTGGTTATCTACCATCCGTACATACATGAGCCGCTCATCTGGGATATCTGCAATTCTGCAGAGCGCTATGTCCTTGCGCATCTCATCTATGCGCAGGACATGCTCAGTAGTCACCACGGAGCTGTTTCGGTGTCTAAGTCTCCGCACAGAATCTCAGTGACAGGCGGCAAGGTGAGCTTTATTGTAAGTCAGCGCGCATAGACTGTATTGTAGCATTGTATTGTAGCACTAACAAATCCTATTGCAGGTACATCACTCTGCCATTGGTGACGCACCACCACTTATCCTATCAGGGCCTGTCAAGGGGAGGATGACATGATGTAATGCGCTACATGCATTACATCATATCATCCTCCCCTTGACAGGCCCTGATAGGATAAGTGGTGGTGCGTCACCAATGGCAGAGTGATGTACCTCCAATAGGATTTGTTAGTGCTACAATTTTGCGCTTCCCCTATTGGATCATTTAGATGTCAATTTCAATCATCAGATCATTTATACCTCATTCGCTGCCCAACCCCTGATGAAGCCAGTCGCTCTGGTAAAACATGTCGGGGGGCAGATAGTTGGTTTTTAGTTGTCTTTGTTCTGTCCTATGTTATCATTCATTTCAAGCGTAACCAGTTTATGGTGTTACAAGCGCTCACAAATAGTGATGCAACCAGTGTATAGTGTTGTATTGTTATCGGTGAAATACCACATGTCAGTGAATAGCTGAGGCAACACTGATGTACTCAGGGCTAGTTTTGTTACTGGCAATAGTGTTTAGGTAGTTTGATAGGGGAAGTGCACGTACCCCTAAAGCAACAAGTGTCCCATAATAGTACCATTCTATACATATGGACTGAACAACACGGGTTTTAACCTTTTGTGGGTGCTCACGTAGCATATTTAAGTGTAATTATTAAAAGTTGCGTTTTATAAGCACTTATATCTGGGTCAAGTTTGGGCATTCAGCCACATGGCTTTTTGTTGTTAATTTAGGCATACCCATACCCAGATAGGGTCCATGAATTATTAACTCCTGCTTTTGGCTACCAAATCACAAGCCAATTCTGATGCGACCATACAGGCCTTACAGCAGCTACACCGTTGCGCGTCTCATTTTTCCTTCCTTCTGACAGATCAGAAGAAAGGTCAAATAAATGATGATGTCAGCCAGGCCGAAAGACAAAATAGTGGCCCAGTCATGAAGTGTGGAGGGTGGGAAAAGCATGAGAAGTCCACAAAGTGGCCCTATGACATAGTGGTGAGGTGGAAGCAGCATGAGGAGACCACAGAGGGGCAAGGTGACATTGTGTGGAGGTGACAGAAGAATCAGGAGACCACAGAGTGGCAAGGTGACATAGTGTGGAGGTGACAGCAGCATCAGAAGACCACAGAGCGGCAAGTTGACATAGTGTGGAGGTGGCAGCAGCAGCACAAACCACAGAGTGACCCGGTGACAGAGTGGGGAGGTGGCAGCAGCATGAGGAGACCACAGAGTGGCAAGGTGACATAGTGAGGAGGTGGCAGCAGCATCAGGAGAGGTGGGGAGGTGGGTGGCAATACCAGTACCAGCTGAAGATGGTGGGTGAAAGAAGGAGCACTTGGCATCAGATGTGGGGAATCAGGTGGGTGGAAGCATCAGAATAGTAGCTGAGGCAGGTAGCCAGAAGAAACCGGTCTCTTTTGTCAAAGTGTTGGTTTGGCACTATGGATTATCTAGTCTGATGGTGGGAGGAAATCCTAGCTGATCCACGCCTGATTCATCTTAACAAAGGTCAATCTCTCCACATTTTGGGTGGACAGGTGAGTTCTTCTTGGGGTAACTATGGCCCCTGACGCACTAAACACCCTCTCTGATGCCACACTACTGGCTGGGCAGGACAGCTTTTCGAGGGAAAACTCTGCTAGTTGCGGCCACAAATCCAGTTTGACTGCACAGTAGTCCAGCGGTTCTTCAATGTGGAGTGGCATGGTACTGTCCAAGTATGCCACCACCTGCTGGTTCAGGTTCTGCTCCAGGTCTAGCTGCTGCTGTTGAGTAGTTTCTTTGCTAGGCAGGTGAAGAAAACTGCTCATCAGCGACTCTAGACTCAGGCTGCTGCTGATGGAGCTGGTACTGCTCCTGCCCCCCCCCCCAGCAGCCATGGCAGTGGAACGTGAGAGCAGAGGGCCACCCCAGTCAGACCTGCGAGAGGATGATGATGGCGCAGATAGGCAGCGGCCATCTGACTACATAGGATGTCTCAATAGTTCAGTTTGTCCTCCCTCTCAGCGGGTATAAAAAAGCCCCCCCATTTTGGAGCAGTAGTGAGGTTCTAACATGGTGGAGAGCCAGTAGACATCCCTCTGCCGAATGGTGACAATTCGGCTGTCATTACGTAAGCAAGTGAGCATGCATCGGGCCAAGTGACTCGGAGGGACTCCCTAGCTCCATCTCCACTGCATACTGTTACAGTGTGCCTGGGTCCTCTACCTCGTTTTCCTCATCTCTTGCTTCTCAGGCTGCTCCTGCTACTACTGCTACTCCTCTCCTGTCACCTGTGCAGAAAAAAACACCCATTTCACTACACATTGCTTGTGCTCCAATGTCCTTCTCCTCCTCCAGTTTAGCCCCCACAGGGCTTTTGTGGTCGTGAGATGTAGGCACCACGTCTCCAGTCCCCTGACCAGCCAGATTTATCAGCAACTATTCCAGGATATGAAGCAGTGGAATGACGTTGTTCATCTCCTAGTCCTGGTGACTGACAAATAAAATGGCCTCCTCAAAGGGGACAAGCAAACGGCAGATGTCACGCATGCGATGCCACTGGCGAACATCGAAGTTACACAGGGGACTACCTCTGTCTGCTTGGATCATCAAGAAATCATTTATGGCCTTTGTCTGTTCGAATAGTCGGTCCAACATACAGGGTGGAATTCCAATGGGTGGAAACATCATATATTAGCCTTTGTTTGGGGATTCCGTTCTGCTGCTACAGATCAAGGAGGGTGTGCTTTGCGGTGTAGGAGTGGCTGAAGTGCATGCAAATTTTCCTGGCCATTTTTAGGATGTCTTGCAGATGGGTGGAAGACTTCATGAACCGCTTGACAACCAGATTGAACACGGGTGCCATGCAGGGCGCATGGCACAGCCCTCCTTGATGCTGTGCCGACACCATGTTCTTCCCATTGTCGGTCACCATGATTCAGATTTTGAGTTGTCGGGGAGAAAGCCAGGATTCTATTTTTTGATGAAGGACGCGGAACAGTTCCTCCCCGCGTGACTCCGTTTATCCAGGCAAACGAGGTGCAGAACAGCGTGACAGGGCACTGTGAATTTTCCCTGCAGTGGAGGCTGAGGACAGAGTGGAGGATGAGGAGGCAGAGGCAGGGATGGACTGGGACAATAAAGTGGCCCTGGACTTCAGCCAGACCGGCCCACTTTATTTTTCCCAAACACACTCAAAAAAAAAACATGTGAATGGCGCTGTTATGGAGGGGATCTGTGAATGGCACTGTTATGGAGGGGATCTGTGAATGGCACTTTTATGGAGGGGATCTGTGGATGGCACTGTTATGGAGGGGATCTGTGGATGGCACTGTTATGGAGGGGATCTGTGGATGGCACTGTTATGGAGGGAATCTGTGGATGGCACTGTTATGGAGAGGATCTGTGGATGGCACTGTTATGGAGGGGATCTGTGGATGGCACTGTTATAGAGGGGGATCTGTGGATGACACATACCGTATATAGCATCTTATGCTATGTGTCATCCACAGATACCCCTCCATAACAGTGCCATTCACAGATACCCTCCATAACAGTGCCATCCACAGATCCCCCCCATAACAGTCATCCACAGATCCCCCCATAATAGTGTCATCCACAGATCCCCCCATAACAGTGTCATCCACAGATCCCCTCCATAACAGTGTCATCCACAGATCCCCCATAACAGTGTCATCCACAGATCCCCCCATAACAGTGTCATCCACAGATCCCCCCCATAACAGTGTCATCCACAGATCCCCCCCCATAATAGTGTCATCCACAGATCCCCCCCATAATAGTGTCATCCACAGAACACTGTTATGGAGGGGGATCTGTGGATGACATTGTCATGGGGTGGATCTGTGGATGACACATATAGCATAAGATGTTATATACGGTATGTATCATCCACAGATTCCCCATAACGGTGCCATCCACAGATCCCCCTCCATAACGGTGCCATCCACAGATCCCCTTCCATAACGGTGCCATCCACAGATCCCCCTCCATAACAGTGTCATCCACAGATCCCCCTCCATAAGTGTCATCCACAGATCCCCCTCCATAACAGTGTCATCCACAGATCCCCCTCCATAATGGTGCCATCCACAGATCCCCCCCATAAGTGTCATCCACAGACCCCCCCCCCCATAAGTGTCATCCACATGACAGACCCCCCCCCCATAACAGTGCCATCCACGGATCCCCCTCCCTATAACAGTGCCGTCATCCATAGATCCCCCTCCCCGCCACTCACAGTAGTATACATTAATAAATCGGTATCCTGCAGGCTGCAGACAGTAACTTTAATTTTAACACAGCGCTCATCTCTTTACTACCTTACATTCAGCTCCCTCCAGCCTCCAGTAACAAGTGCGGGCGGCAGCGCTCACTCACTGACGTCACGCGCCTGCGCCGCCTAGTGGGAGGAGCAGGCGTGTGACGTCAGTGAGTGAGCGCCGCCCCCACACTGCCTGCTGTTACTGGAGCTGAGTCAGTGTAAGATAGTAAAGAGATGAGCGCTGATTTTAAAGTTAACACACTGACAGCAAAAAAATTAAAATGGCTCGGGACCAGCCGGGCCCCCCCGGGGTCCGGGCCCCTTACTGGGGTATCGGCTTTACCCCCCTGATGGCGGCCCTGGCCGGCCCATAATTCGATCGGCCCACCGGGATTCTCCCGGTACTCCCGATGGCCAGTCCATCGCTGGGCAGAGGCGGACATTGTCGCAGGACCAACGACGTGACAACTTGGAGGCGGAAGTGGCATCACCTGGCCAAGTTACTGGTGTGGCTGTGCAGGAAGCACATTCACCCAGTGGGCCATAAAGGAAATGTATTGTCCCTGACGGTAGTTATAGCTCCACACGTCGGCGCTACCGTGCACTTTGGCAGACACCGACAGGCTCAAGGACTGGCCCACCTTCTGTTCTACATATGTGTGCAGGGCTGGTACTGCCTTTTTGGCAAAGAAACAACGTCTTGGGACTCTCCACCTCGGCTCGGCACAAGCCATCAGTTCTCTGTAAGGTGCAGAGTACACCATTTGAAAAGGGAGGGACTGCAGCACCAGCAACTTGGACAGGAGCACATTAAGCTTCTGCACCGTTCGATGAGTGCATGCATACTGTTCTCTCTTGGCATTTGCTTTGGTGATCAATTGCTGACGGGATGACTGACAAGGAGTAGGACAGACAGCTCCCTTTGGCTCAGGTGGTGGAGCCTGGACTGCCTGAAACTGGGTGCGTGCCACTGAGTGATGCAGTGGTTGCTACGGCAGGCTGGACCACCACATCGGAGCCAGGGCTCTCCCAAGCCACTTTATGGTGACGCTGCATATGTTGACGCAGGGCCCTGGTGCCAACATTTGCACTCTGGCCACGCTTCACCTTCTTCCCACAGATTCTACATATGGCCATGTTTACCTCCTCCGGTGGCTTAACAAAAGACTGCCACACCGTGGAGTAGGTGATTTTACCCCCAACACTACGCACTGACTGACTGCTTCTGATGCTGCTTCCGTGAACCCTTGCACCACTACTTTCTGGTCAGGTAGGCTCTGGCGAAGCGGGTGGTCTACCCCTGGCACGTTTGGCCACCCTTCTGACTCCCAGACACGCTAGCGACTTGCTGGCTCCGCCGCTGCCTCATGGGCAAGCTGCCACCCTCTTCTCCCGATGATGATGAAGCCCCTAATTCACCCGGCTCCCAAGTGCGATCAGCTGCATCATCATCATTGAGTACTGTCTGCACGTTACTGATGTCCTCCTCAGATCTCTGGGTCAGGAGCCTCACCACTCCCAACACTAGCTCCCATGCCACTCTCCTTATCAATACTTGCCCTCCTAGCGGAGGAAGCGGTGGAAGCGGTGGATATCTCCTCTACATCTTGGCTAGCCAGTAGCTGCTGACTGTCCTCTAGTAGCTCGTCCTCTCTGTATAGTGGGGCTGAGCCCACAGCATATAATACTACTCTGGCTGAGGGAACAGAAAAGTACAGAGGCAGGTTGAGGACAGATGAGGGCACAGGGCCTGCTCCCGGGCCATGCCAACTAAGGGTTGTGTCTTAAGAACCCACTGACTCTTGGCTGGGGGTGTCTGATGTCACTTGGAACGAACTGGATGACCAAGTCAACATTCAAGAACCGCTGGGTTGCTGGTCAAGACACGACCACTAGATGAGGCCTCTCGCTGTGAATCCTGCTGCCACGACCCCTTACTATGCTGCGACCTGTGCCTGCGGCAGAAACATTTAGGCCTCTGCCACTCCCCTGTGTAGGGCCTAGCACTTCTCTGTCTGAAATACCGTTAGATCAAATAAATAAATAACAAGGAAATTAAAATACCCAAAAAAGTCAGTAATTTTCTCACTTCACCACACAACGGCAAATAAGCCGTTTTTCCGCCCACTAATGCACACTAAAAAGGGCTGTAATTTTCTCACTTCACCACACAACGGAAAATACTTTTTTTGTGCCACTAATACACGCAAGAAAGGGCTTTACAACATATAACTGCACCGCTGAAAGGCAAATAGGCCCTTATTTTTTTCCACTTATACACTCCACAAAACGCTTTAGAACATATAACTGCACAGCTGAATGGCAAATATATTTTACTTTTTTCCATTATACACTATACAAAAGGCTTTAGAACATAAAACTGCATCACTTAACGGCAAATATATTTTTCTTTTTTCCACTTGTACGCTCCAAAAATGCTTTAGAAAATATAACTGCACCGCTGAACGGTAAATATATTTTTATTTTGCGCTAATACACGACAAAAAGGGCATTAGAACATATAACTGCACCACTGAATGGCAAATAGGCCCTTATTTTTTTCTACTTATACACTCCACAAAAGGCTTTAGAACATATAACTGAACCGCTGAACGTCAAATATATTTTTCTTTTTTCCACTTATACTGTCACAACCGTTGGCAGGGACAAGCACTCACACAGTGATCCCTAACTTGACCCCAGCCCTCTGACCCTGCCTACTTTCAGAACAAGTCCTAGGTGACAAGTCCACAACTGCTCGACACTCCCTATATTGGTAAGTGCAGAGATACAATCCAAGTGACCGCGGAAACTGCAGGCACCTGTTCACACACAGGACCAGACAAACAAACGCCAAGGGAAGTCGTGCCAGAAACAGTCAAACCAGGAGATCAATTCCAACACAATCACTAAGCGGAAGGAGAAAGCAATAACAAGCCAAGGGTCAATACCGGAGAGGAAGAAAGTATAGAATTGCTAAGCAGAGAGAGAGGTCTAGGTATAGCCGAAGTCAAGTCCAAAAGCAACAGTTCAATTAACACACAGGCAGCAGAGCACAGCAAGGAAAACCTATAACTGGCAAAGATGATTGCATTGAGACATTGAGCTGTCCGTTTTTTTCCAGGACCCATTGAAAATGAATGGGTCCAGATCTGGTCCAGATCTGTTCAGCAAAAAACGGAACAGATCAGGAAAGAAAAAACGGACGTGTGAATAGACCCTAAAACAGGGAGCTAATCACCTGAGCGCTGACATCACCGGGGGCGTAGCTCATGTGTGACATCATCAGGGGGCGTGGCCAACACGGGCTGTCGAGGAGGGGGCCTAAACTTCATCGAGAGGGGCATGGCCTAAATGCAGAGTCACCAAGGGGCTTGGCATGACAGCGCATCTGGCACCGCGCTGCAGTGTCTGAGCCCCAGACTGCAGCACTAGAGCTCGGACAGGCAAGTTGGTGACATATACACTCCACAAAAGGGCTTTAGATCATATAACTGCACCGCTTAACGACAAATAGGTCCTTATGTTCTAAAGCCTTTTGTGGAGTGTATGAGTGGAAAAAAGTAAAATATATTTGATTGCCGTTCAGCGATGCAGTTATATGTTCTAAAGCCTTTTGTGGAGTGTATAAGTGGAAAAAAATAAGGGCCTATTTGCCGTTCAGCGGTGCAGTTATATGTCCTATCTAGGATATCTAGGATATGCCTATCTAGGATAAATGTCCAACAGGTACGGGTCCCAACTCTATTGCTTTAGGGCTCATGCACACGGCCATTGCCCGATCATGGCCGTATTGCGGGCCGCATACAGGGGGTCCGCAATACACGAGCACCGGCTGTGTGCATCCCGCATCACGGATCGCGGACCCATTCACTTGAATGGGTCCCCAATCCAGGAGATGCGGAACAGAGGCACGGATCGGAAGCCCACAGAAGCACTATGGAGTGCTTCTGTGGGTTTACTGTACGTGCCTCCGCGCCGCAAAAAAGTTGTGCATCCGGACCATCGGATGCGGATTGCGGACCCCATTCAATTGAATGGGTCCGCGATCCGCATGCGGCTGCCCCACGGTTGGTGCCCGTACATTGCGGACAGCAGTTTGCTGTCCGCAGCATGGGCTTGGTCAGCGCACGGTCGTGTACATGAGCCCAGCTTTTTCCAGAACTGGTCCCTGTAACACCCTGCTGGAAATGCAGAGATGGTGGTCAATGCTTGTCTCTCTACATTCACTTCAATAGCACTTTCGAAAATAGCTAAATGCGCTAGTTTTGCTATTTTTGATAGTGGCATTGAAGTGAAAGGAGAGAGACAAGCATGGACCACCATCTCTAGTCCTGACCGGAGTGGGTCCAGCACCTATCAGAGACCATATGTCATACTCTGTAAGTATGTCATATACAGTAAGTCCCAGATGGGAATTGCCCTGAATGATCAATCGGCCCCTTTATATTAGCATATTTGTACAGTATGCTTCCATGTCCATCACTCTTATGTTCAAAAAAAGAGAGTGGATGAGATGCATGCCAGCATATCCTGATGCCAAGATAACAGTATTATATACAGCATACATGAGTATGTAACAATAAACAGTATAATGAGTGTAATAAAGGCTAATTCAATACTGGAATAAAGGTTCCATGATACTCTTTCAGTTTGAGGGAGGTGTATTTGCAGCTGAGACGTTTAACAGACCTTGGAGCAAACTTTGAAGAGTTAGTAATAGTGCTGGCTCTAGACTGACTGTCTAATCTCCACCCTTCCAGGCATGCTCAGTCTCATCCCACAACTGAGGGCAAGAACCAGATTGCTAATGCCGTTCTCTATATAAGGGTGAAAGAAAAGGGACAACGAGACACCAAGTGACCACAAACTACCGACAGCTGAGCCCAAACTTGTGAAGGATTGTAAGGAGGGGCACACACAGGAACTGGCTGCACAAGAAGGCTCTGTTATGATCTGGAGATCTTAGCCTGGGATACACAAGAGAATAAGGTTGCAGTACAAAGACTGCAGCACAGATAGAGAGCAGGGTAAGGAGGGTGGGGATAGTAGTAACTGTATGTAGTGTGCTCTGGCAATAGGAAGTGTGAGAGACTGAGTGTATGAAGAGAGGATGTGCTGCTCATAACCCAGCTTAGAGGAAGAAGTCATAGGACTTTGTGTATGCATTCATCTTCATAGACATAAAGGATCCCCACCCTGGTGTGCAGGACAAGATGAAGTGCAGAAGGACTGGGCATCTCCCTGGCCACTGGATTCTTGTTGCAGGACTTCTCCTTCAGATCTTGTGTTTTCCTCCACCCGCTGAGGCTGATGAGCCTTCATGTCAAGGAGCCTTCGACCTCTACTTCGTTCTGGACAAGTGAGTATAAAGGGTTAATCCTGAGGGATCCGGCTGGGAAGGGGTTAATGTGCTGATCTCATTGTGTGAGGGTTGATGAGATTTCCTCTGGTCCCTGGAGTGCATTACAGGTCAGGCAGATGTTTGACATGTAGCCACCCCATCCTCCTGCATTATACAACAGCAGAGAGTAGGACTGGCCACTGACATAGAAGTGATGCCTGAACACACCAGTGATAACCACTTCATACATGAACCCATAAAGCTAAAATGAAATAAGGAAGTAAAAGTAACAATGTTGCAAGCTGTAGAGTAAATATTTATCATTGAGTGTCTAGGTATCCTGAAGGACATCTGCAAGTGTTGTGTGGCTGTAGAAACATCCTGAAAGTTCTACTAATGTGTTAAACTAGAGGGCTCTCTGTAATCACAACTTTTAGTTGCTCTGCTGAGTTCTTACACATTCTTCTGCACACTCTTCAAGGCCTAAGACAGGAGATGTGTCTTAGCATCTATTAACCCCTTGGTAACTGGCAGTTGATAGACAGGAAGATGACACATATAGCAATCACAGATTTTCTGAAAATGATTACCTGTAGACTATGAACAGTGTTTCCCTCCTAAAACAAACAGACACTTCTATTCATTCATTTCTTTGTGAAGTCCATTTCTGGGAGAGGTGGGTAATACCAAATATGGCATCCGTTACAGCTCTGGATCCTGGCACAAGATCAAGCTTTATTGGATTCTTGAGTGGCAAATCTTTTTTCCTTTATCAGTTTGTGGAGTGGGGATGTATCACTGCCTATCTAAAGTGGTCAGTTTTGTATGTTGGTATCACCCAGGGTTGCTAGAGGCTGAAATAACAGATAGGAACCATCCAAACCTCATCGTTTACTTGTAATTGGTTCAAATTTCTTGTTTTGTTTCACATTACATAAGTGACCCAAGCTATGCAGTATAGGCTATATCCTATAGTTGCACAGTCAAAAGGGTTGAAATAAATGACACAGGCCCCTAGTCCTAGTCAACCTATAATCCTACTGTGTTGATCCAGAAAGAGTCCTTTGAAGTTCTGTACAAATTTTGAAGTTCTGTAATATGTAAAAGTTTGGAAGACCTCCTCATCCCCTTCAGAGGGTCCTCAATGATGTGCTAGTAACTGGGTTGGTTGCTGTAAGGTTCCCCTGAAATCAGCTGTTATGACTGAGGAATGAACCATTTTAGAGGGACTTTCAGTTCTGGCAAATTATCCCAAACAGGCTGTGTCCCTCTGTTAAATCTATATGCCCTAATAGACTGCATGAGGTAGGCCATCCTTTTAGGTTTGAAATATGTATTTGTTCAGTACAAATGATGCTATTATGTTATTAGCTGACGACACAGGCCTGCTGATAGCCTTAATGGAATTAAATATTTAACTCTATATTGTCAGACCGCACAGAGGGAACACTGCAGTGAGCAATGTGTGTGGCTCCAGAGCACAGGATCTACCACCATACTATCACAGTCGGACAGTAGATATTACTAATGTACCTCTGCTTTTTATGATATAGTTGAATACAGGAAGGTAAAAAGAGGGCAAAGCTGTTTGCGGTCAGTGGTAGTGATAACATATTAGTGGAATATCTACTATAACAAGAATAACAATATTTACTGAATATCAGTATCTGATTGGTGGTGGTCCAACACCCGGGACCCCTGCCGATCACCTGTTTGAGAAGGAACTGGCTCTCCTGTGAACCAAGCACACTGCTATAGCGGCTGTCCTTGGTATTGCAGCTCAACCCCATTCACTTCCTCACCCATGGAGTCTTCCTGGGCAGACCCCCCAGTGTGGCCGGACATGAGAAAGTAATCATACTTACCTAATCACATCAATTCCCTCCGGGCCACTGCAGCTCTCAGGTCTCTCCACATCAACATCCAGTTTGATGTGGATCACATGGCTGCTGCAGCCAGCCACTGTGGATGTGTATCCCATGCTTCACATGACCCAGGTCACGTGGCCACTGCAGCAAATGACTGGCTGCAGAAGTGATACGTCTCTCATGCATCAAGTCAGTGGGTCATGTGACAGCTATTTCTGTATCTATGCCAAAGTGTAGAAATAAAATTGGATTGCACAAGGACATGTCATGCATTGATCTATTGCTTCTCAGTTTATAAACATGTCCATGAGGCACATTGTATACGCATAGGTGTACTCTCATTGAAAATGCATAGGTGTAGTCTCCATACCAAGGTGGCCTCTCTTTTGAGTGGATCCCTACTCTAATGGCACATGGCAACCACATGGCAACCATAGCCACCAGAACACAGCACCTTAAGGCCTATTGCACACGACCGTATGGCTTTTTCAGTGTTTTGCGATCCGTTTTTCACGGATACGTTGTTCCGTTTTTTGTTTCCGTTGTGTTTCCGTTTCTGTTCCGTTTTTCCGTTCCGTTTTTCCGTATGGCATATACAGTATACAGTAATTACATAGATAAAATTGGGCTGGGCATAACATTTTCAATAGATGGTTCAGCAAAAAACGGAACGGAAACGGAAGACATACGGATGCATTTCCGTATGTGTTCCGTTTTTTTGCGGACCCATTGACTTGAATGGAGCCACGGACTGTGATTTGCGGGCAATAATAGGACATATTCTATGTTAAAACGGAAACGGAATGCATACGGAGTACATTCCGTTTTTTTTGCGGACCCATTGAAATGAATGGTTCCGTATACGGACCGTATACGGAACGCAAAAAACGGCCAGTAAACGGGAAAAAAAAAACGTCTGTGTGCAATAGGCCTAAGGTTGCAAAACCCAGCAGCCTAACAACACCCCTGCTGGATCGACTATACATTTTGACCAAAAATTTTACCCAAAAATATAAATTATGGCTAGAGGCAATAGATCAATGCATGATATTTGGATGTGTGATCCATGTCATTTTTTCTACAATTAGGTGCTATGTCTGTATATACTGACTTCAGAGAATGCTATCAGTCACTGATCAGATAGCCAAAATCAGAAACGTAAATGTAGAAGTTTTACTAAATCTTTTCCCACAAAACTCTACATGATTCTGCTCAGTTCCTCCTGCTCTATAACATACTGTCTGCAGATTGCACTGTATTTCGTCCTTTTTTAAAGTTAGCCTACCCTACTTCATCTGGTTCAGAGGAAGGTGACCAAGGTTGTCCCATCTCAGACATTGGGGGTATATCGCTAGCATATACTGTAGCCCCAATGTCAAATAGGTGTGAGTTCCATCTCTGGGACCTGCACCTATACTTAGAACGGAGTCCAAAGTCCCAGGGGGCGCACTGCACATTTGCGGCTGTCCTCCATTCATTTCTATGGGAGCGCTGAAAGTAGCCGAGCGCAAAGCTTGGCTATTTTCAGAAGCCCCATTTAAATGAATAAGAAGCGCAGCCACAGCTCCATTCACTTCTATGGTTATTTTTGCCATAAGAATGAATAGAGGGAGGCTGCGCATGCACGGTGCGCCCTCCGGGACTTTGCAGGCTGCATTCTAAGTACAGTTGAAACCAGAAATTTACATACACTATATAAAAAGACACATATGCATGTTTTTCTCAATATCTGACATGAAATCAGAATAAACCTTTCCTGTTTTTGGTCAATTAGGATGATCATAAATATTATTATTTGCCAAATGCCAGAGAGAGAATGTTTTAAGGCATTTTTATTACTTTCTGCAAAGTCAAAAGTTTACATACATTTCATTAATGTTTGGTACCATTGCCCTTAAACTGTATGGCCCCTTGCACATGGGCCTCATGGATTTTGTCTTCACTGAAGTTCGGGTTTGGGTTCTGTAGATTTTATTATTTTCCATTATAGCATGGTAACATGGTTATAATGGAAAATAATAGCATTCTTTAATACAGAATGCTTAATAAAATGTCCCTTGAGGGTTAAAAAATAATAAAATTACTCACCTCATCTACTTGATCGAGCAGCCAGGATCCTCTTCTTTCTTCTTAATGCAGGACATGTGCTGACATCATCGCGCTCATCACGTGGTGAGCGTGGTGACGTCAGCACAGGTCCTGCTGAATGAAGATAGAAGAGTGAAAAACATCGCTCATGTACACAGCCCCATTGAAGTGAATGGGTCAGGATTCAGTGCCGGTGCAATGCGTTCATATCACGCATTGCACCCGTGCGGAAAACTCGCCTGTGTGAAAGGGGCCTATGACTTGGGTCAAACGTTTTGGATATCCTTCCACAAGATTCTCACAATAGTTGGTCGGAATTTGGGCCCATTCCTACTGACAAAACTGGTGTAACATGTGTGTTGGTCGCCTTGCTCGCACCTGCCTTTTCAGCTTTGCCCATAAATTTTCAATAGGATTGAGATCAGGGCTTTGTGATGGCCACTCCAAAACATTGACTTTGTTATCCTTAAGCCACTTTGTAACCAGTTTAGCAGTATGCTTTGGGTCATTGTCCATTTGAAAGACCCATTACCGCCCAAGCATTAACTTCCTGGCTGATGTCTTGAGATGTTGCTTCAGTATTTGGCAAATAATAATTATGGTAATCCTAATTGACCAAAAACAGGAAAGGTTTATTCTGATTTCATGTCAGATATTGAGAAAAACATGCATATGTGTCTTTTTATATAGTGTATGTAAACTTCTGGTTTCAACTGTATAGCAATATACCCCCAATGTTTGAGATGGGACAACCCCTTTAAGGCCCCTTTCACACGGGCGAGTTTTCCCGCGCGGGTGCAATGCGTGAGTTGAACGCATTGCACCCGCACTGAATCCGGACCCATTAATTTCTATGGGGCTGTGCACATGAGCGGTGATTTTCACGCATCACTTGTGCGTTGCGTGAAAATCGCAGCTCTATTTTGTGCGTTTTCCACGCAACGCAGGCCCCATAGAAGTGAATGGGGGTGCGTGAAAATCGCAAGCAAGTGCGGATGCGGTGCGATTTTCACGCACGGTTGCTAGGAGACGATCAGGATGGGGACCCGATCTTTATTATTTCCCCTTATAACATGGTTATAACATGAAAATAATAGCATTCTTAATACAGAATGCATAGTACAATAGTACGCTCATCACATGATCCATCACCATGGTGATGGATCATGTGATGGACCATGTGATGAACGCAGTGACGTCATCAAAGGTCTTATTCCTCATAGAACAAGACAGAAGAGATGCCGGCTGCGCGAACAAATGTGTATGTGTGTCTGTGTATATATATATATATATATATATATATATATATATATATATATATACATACACACACACATGTACAACAGACAGAGGCCATGGTTCACAGCTCCCTCCCCTAAGGCATTGCATCACAGTGTGTGTGAATGACTGAGTGATTATTACACTAAGGGTACTTTCACACTTGCGGCAGAGGATTCCGGCAGACAGTTCTGTTGCCGGAACTGCCTACCGGTTCCGCCATCCGGACGCAAACTGATGGTATTTGTCAGACGGATCCGGATGCGTATCCATCTGACAAATGCATTGAAATACCAGATCCGTCTCTCCGGTGTCATCCGGTAAAAAAAGGATCCGGTATCTGGCAAGTGTTCAGTATTTTTGGCCGGAGAGAAAATTACAGCATGCTGCGGTATTTTCTCAGTCCAAAAAACGTAAGAGGGACTGAACTGATGCATCCTGATGCATCCTGAACAGAATGCTCTCCATTCAGAATGCATTAGGATAAAACTGATCCTGTAATGGAACTCAATACCGGAAAACAAAAACGCTAGTGTGAAAGTACCCTAAGGCCCCTTGCAGACGAGCGTTCCTCCCGCAGCGAGTCCGCATCGAAGCACCCGGCCTGACCTCCCATCGCTGCCGGGAGTCACATAGCATTATATTGATTTATGATGCTATGTAACCCTTACAGTTGCATAATGCTGCCAGTGTGATCCAGTACATTCCAGAACTGTAAGGGTTACATAGCATCATAAATCAATATAATGCTATGTGACTCCCGGCAGCGATGGGAGGTCAGGCCGGTGCTGCTATGTGGACTCGCTGTGGGAGGAACGCTCGTCTGCAAGGGGCCTAAGAATCAGTCACATAAGATTGCTGCAGTAGGCCTCCAGCCCTTGCTACTACTGAGTTTGTCAACGCGTTGGTCTCAAAGGCAGACACTGGGAGGGCAATTTAGAAACTTCTCTTGGCACCTCCCTCACATCCCTGCAGTGGCGCTGGCAACCAGGAAGCACGTGACTTCCGCGCCAGAGTTCAGTTAGGATGATGCTCCCCAGTGGTGTGCCTAGGGTGTTTCTCTGGCACCCCCCAATACTGTGTACCCCCTCACAGTATTATTGCCCTAATTGTACAACCTTCACAGTAGTTTTGTACATATGTGTGCCCCCTCACAGTATTTATGCCCACATTGTGCCCCCCTCAGAGTAGTTATGCCCTCTCTGTGCCCCTTTCACAGTAATAATCCCCATTGTATCCCCTTCATAGTAACAGTGGCATCTCTAGCTTTCAAATTTTGGGGAGGCACACTGGGGGCCAGGACAAAAGTAGGGGGGGCAGCTATAACAATGATACAATTACACAAGTACGCTTAGAAATGCTGCAATACTTTACCCAATACCTAAAACCGCAACAGGGAAGAAAAGTCCTGCTGTCTGTGGTTTAAAAGAAAAAATATAAATAAAATCACTCAGATTTCAACATGTCCTAGCTGCCTGTGGATGACACTTTTATAGGGAGGGGGATCTGTGGATGACACTGCTATGGGGGATCTGTGGATGACACTGCTATGAGGGGGATCTGTGGAAGCCACATACCGTATATAGCATCTTATGCTATATGTGTCATCCACAGATCCACCCCATGACAGTGTCATCCCCATTCCCCCCTCCATAAGTGTCATCCACAGATCCCCCTCCCTATAACAGTGTCATCCACAGATCTCCCTCCCCGCCTCTCACAGGAGTGTACATTTGACATTTCTAAACTGTGGCGGATCCAGAGCCTGGTCTCGAGAGGGGCACTTCCAGATTATTTTCTGTCCGCCGCCACAGACCAAGGGTGCTTATAGAACAGACTACACAGTGTAGAGGTATACTGTACATTGTGTGGCACAGTGTAGAGGTATACTGTACATTGTGTGGCACAGTGTAGAGGTATACTGTATATTGTGTGGCACAGTGTAGAGGTATACTGTACATTGTGTGGAACAGTGTAGAGGTATACTGTACATTGTGTGGCACAGTGTAGAGGTATACTGTACATTGTGTGGCACAGTGTAGCGGTATACTGTATATTGTGTGGCACAGTGTATCCTATATGTGTATAACATAAACCTATTTCACATGAAAACCTACAATTACTTGGCTTGGCCCTTGGGGATCTCGGACACCACTTCAACACTTGGCTGATGTTGTGCTT
The DNA here is from genome assembly GCF_905171765.1 of Bufo bufo. NCBI lineage: Eukaryota > Metazoa > Chordata > Amphibia > Anura > Bufonidae > Bufo > Bufo bufo. Next base: position 523,083,735 of record NC_053390.1, on the reverse strand, counting down.
TATCCTAATGAGAAAGATTTCATAATAAGGATTTGGAGAAGGGGCAGAGGGATAGCAGAGCAGGGAGAGGCTGGTGCTGCTACTAGGGGGTCATACCATGGGGGAGTAATAAAGCCCACCATAATGCCACCTCAGTAGAAATAATTCTCCTTATAATGTGACAATGCAAAAAATACCCCCTTGTAATGCCCCCAGTTGAGCTAATGTCCCCATAGTGCCCCCATAATGTGCCAGTATAAAATACCCCTATATAGTGCCCCCAGTAAATGCCCCCATAGTGCTCCTCTCCCCCCTTCCTCCTAGTGCCCCCCATAATGTACCAGTATAAAATGCCCCAGTAGATGCCCTCAGTGTCCCCCATAATTTGCAAGTATAAAATACCCCTTCTTAGTACCTCCCGTAGATGACTCCATAGTACTCCTCTCTCTCTTCCCCATAGTATCCACCATAATGTGTCCCAGTATAAAATGCTACTGTACAGAGCCAGTAATAAGCCCCCCAATGTGCCAGTAATAAGCCCCCCGCAATGTGCCAGTAATAAGCCCCCCGCAATGTGCCAGTAATAAGCCCCCCGCAATGTGCCAGTAATAAGCCCCCCGCAATGTGCCAGTAATAAGCCCCCCGCAATGTGCCAGTAATAAGCCCCCCGCAATGTGCCAGTAATAAGCCCCCCGCAATGTGCCAGTAATAAGCCCCCCGCAATGTGCCAGTAATAAGCCCCCCGCAATGTGCCAGTAATAAGCCCCCCGCAATGTGCCAGTAATAAGCCCCCCCATGTGCCAGTAATAAGCCCCCCCATGTGCCAGTAATAAGCCCCCCCAATGTGCCAGTAATAAGCCCCCCCAATGTGCCAGTAATAAGCCCCCCCAATGTGCCAGTAATAAGCCCCCCCAATGTGCCAGTAATAAGCCCCCCAATGTGCCAGTAATAACCCCCCCAATGTGCCAGTAATAACCCCCCCAATGTGCCAGTAATAAGCCCCCCAATGTACCAGTAACAAGAGCCCCCCTTATTGTGCCTGTAAAAATATTGCAAAAAAACAAACAGTTATACTTACCTCCATGTCAGCGATGCGATGCAGGCCTCTTCCGGCCTGTGTCCCGCGCTGTATGGCTCAGGCGGCACGATGACGTCATCGCGCCGCCTGCGCCGGCCTCTGATAGGCTGCAGGCACTAGGCCGGAAGGGACACGCCTCTCTCTCCCCTGCACCGCCGCAGCACAGGCAGATTAATATGGAGATGAGCGCAATGGAAGCGCTCATCTCCCTGTACCCGACTGCGGCAGTGCGGCGGCTCACTTGGGGGGCATTTTAGTTTGGGGGGCACATGGGGGGGCACAGCGTGATATAGGGGGGGCCGTGGCCCCCCCCCCCGGCGACGCCACTGCATAGTAATAATCCCCATTGTGCCCCCTTTATAGTAACAATGCCCACTGTGCCCCCTTCATAGTAATAATCCCTATTGTGCCCCCTTCATAGTAATAATCCCCATTGTGCCCTCTTCACAGTAATAATGTTCACTGTGCTAGTAATGCCCTCTGTGCCCCCTCTATAGTAGAAATGCCAATTGTGCCCCCTTCACAGTAATAATGCCCACTGTGCCCCCTTCACAGTAATAATGCCCACTGTGCCCCCTTCACAGCAATAATGCCCACTGTGCCCCCTTCATTGTAGTAATGCCATCTGGCTCTGTGCCCCCTTCACATTAGTAATGCCCTCTGTGCCCCCTTCACATTAGTAATGCCCTCTGTGCCCCCTCCATAGTAGTAATGCCTTCTGTGCTCCGCTGTTTGAAGAGAGGGCAGCGCTCATATGAGAGCTGCTTTCTCTTTTCTATTCACCTGCTCGCTGTAGCATTTGCAGTGATGAGCAGTTAAACAGAGCAGAGAAGGCAGCACTGATACAAAAAATTAAATTAAAAAAAGCGGACAACCCCTTTAAAGACATACTTGGAAAACATCAGTGCTACAGAACATACAGGGTCATACAGCGCCACATACCTCTTACACCCAGTGAATTCTCTTCTCTGATGTAGATATTCTCTTTCCTCTTTTTCTCCTGTTAGACCAGACCACCATGGTGATTTCTTTCAGCCGCGCCTCGTCTCTGAAGAGTTTAGCAAACAGACATCTTACTTACCTACTTTTCCATCATCCTCCCACCTTCTCAACACCAAATCCTGCCACCCCCAATACTGTGTCCACTGTGCTCCCCAATACTTTCCTGCAGAAACAGTCCCCCTGAAAATACTGGTACCACATAGAGTGCGTCAGTACAAAAACACCCCTTTATATTGTGCGCTAGTAAAAAAAAAAACACATTCCTTTCAGATCAGACCCCCATATAAAACCTTACATAAGATCCCCCAATCTCAGACCAAACCCCCTTTAGACCTCTGTCAGACCCCATATAAGACCCCAGTTTTAAGCCTCAGATCTGACCCCATTAGACCTCCATATAAGACCCCGACCCAATATCAGACCTCAGATAGGACCCCCATATAAGACCCCCATTAGACTTCCAGACCCACATATCAAACCTCAGACCAGACCACCATATCAGACCTCCAGACCCCCTTTAGACCTCCAGACTCCCAATCACACCCCCATTAGACCTCCAGACTCCCAATCACACCCCCATTAGACCTCCAGACTCCCAATCAGACCCCCATTAGACCGCTAGACCCCCCAGTCAGACCTCCAGACCCCCAATCAGACCCCTTTTAGACCTCTAGACCCCCCAGTCAGACCTCGAGATCCCCAATCAGACTGCCTTTAGACCTCTAGACCCCCCAGTCAGACCTCCAGACCCCCAATCAGACCCCATTAGACCTCCAGACCCCCCATTAGACCTCCAGACCCCCATTAGACCTCCAGACCCCTATTAGACCCCATTAGTCCTCCAGATCCCCAATCACACCCCTATTAAACCTTCAGACCCCCAATCAGACCCCCCTATTAGACCTCCAGACCCCCAGTCAGACCTCCAGACCCCCAATAAGACCCCCATTAGACCTCTAGACCCCCCAGTCAGACCTCCAGACCCCCAATCAGACTGCCTTTAGACCTCTAGACCCCCCAGTCAGACGTCGCGACCCACAATCAGACCCCCAATCAGACCTCCAGACCCCCCCAGTCAGACCTCCAGATCCACCCCCCCAGTCAGACCTCCAGACCCACCCCCCCTGTCAGACCTCTCAACCCCCCCCCCCCCGTCAGACCTCCCGACCACCCAAGTCAGACCTCCTGACCCCCCCAGAGACTGCTCCAGACCCCCATTAAACCTCCATATCAGACCTTAGATCAGACTCTAAAATAATAAAGTCACTTACCTCTCCTGTCGCCACTCTCCCTGTTCTGGCTGTCTTCTCTTCTCAGGGCCTGCGCTGCAGTCACCTGACCTCCTGCAGCGTCAGGTCAGAGTGCGTTCTGTACGTCCTGATGATGCAGGCAGCCAGGATACAGCAGCGAGTGCCCTGAGAAAGCGAGCAGGTGGAGGGGTAAGTACTGGACAGCGCTCACAGAGCTTCTCTCCCCCTCCTCCTGCAGACTAGTGAGCGCTTCTATTATGGAAGCACTCACTAGTATTCCCTTTATAAGATGCACTGCATCTTATAAAGGGAAAGCAATGAGCGCTTCCATCTGTATTGATGGAAGCGCTCATTGCTTCTGTTCTGGCACCCCCCTGAGAACACTGAGAGCCGGCACCTGGGGCGGACCACCCCCTCCGCCCCCCCCCCCCCCCCAGCACGTCACTGCCACTCTGCCCCCTTCACAGTAATAATGCCCACTGTGCCCCCTTCACAGTAATAATGCCCTCTGTGCACCCTTTATTGTAGTAATGCCCTCTGGCACTGTGCCCCCTCCATAGTAGAAATGCCCATTGTGCCCCTTCACATTAGTAATGCCCTCTGTGCCTCCTCCATAGTAGTAATGCCCTCTGTGACCCCTTCATAGTAGTAATGCCCTCTGTGACCCCTTCATAGTAGTATTGCCCTCTGTGCCCCCTCCATAGTAGTAATGCCCTCTGTGATCCCTTCATAGTAATAAAGTCCTCTGTGCCCCCTCTGTATAAAAAAACAACAAAAAACAAAAAAACACAGTAACTACTCACCTTGTCCTGTTCCTGAAGCTCACATACCTCTCTTCCCTGCAGGCACAGATCGCTCTGCAGCACAGTGTGGGTGGAGCTTATGCAGATTTTAGGGCTGCAGGCTCCGCCCACACCGGCTGGCAGCGCGATCAGTGTCTGCAGGCTGAATGGTGGAGCGGGGAGAATTTTTCCTGCTTCACCATTCTGTGCGCCGCTGGCCTGAAGGAGGGGAGGAGCGCGGGGACCTGAGCGGTGAGTGACAGGACCGCAGCTCCCAGCTCTCAAACAATGAGCGCTTCCATCTGTATTGATGGAAGCAAGCGCTCATTGCTTCTGGCACCCCCCTGAGAGCCGGCACCAGGGGCGGACCCCCCCCCACCCACAGCCCCCCCTTAGTACACCACTGATGCTTCCTTCCTCTGCTGCTGTGTAAACCGGCTTGTAAGCCTTAAAAGGAACCTGTCACCGGGATTTTGTGTATAGAGCTGAGGACATGGGTTGCTAGATGGACGCTAGCACATCTGCAATACCCAGTCCCCATAGCTCTGTGTGCTTTTATTGTGTAAAAAAAAAAACGATTTCATACATATGCAAATTAACCTGAGATGAGTCCTGTCCCTGACTCCTCTCAGGGACAGGACTCATCTCAGGTTAATTTGTATATGTATCAAATCGTTTTTTTACACAATAAAAGCACACAGAGCTATGGGGACTGGATGTGCTAGTGGCCATCTAGCAACTCATGTCCTCAGCTCTATACACAAAATCCCGGTGAAAGGTTCCCTTTAAGACTAGAAAGTGAAGGGGCGGGGCTATTCAGCCATGCTGGGCCCCCCAACCTCACGGGCCCCATAGTGATCGCTTGGTCTGCCGCCATTGGCGGTTCGCCACTGCTGTAAGGGGAGTGAGATTATGGACAAGAGCATGTGAGCCATCAGGCATGCAGATTGTACCGTCAGATTTATAAGTCTTCTAGCTAGCTCCTGCTGCAGTTTGCTGATTAGTTCAACTGGTGGTTCGTCCCGTGTGCCGGGTAGCTCACAATGTCTTCCTCTGGCTTACTTTCTATGCCTGTCTGTGTTGGCCACATAGCTAACTCCCCCTTTTGTTTGGAGGGAGTTTTGGCCATTCTGGTGGTGAAGTGGTTAGTTTCATGCTGAGGAGCATCTGTCTTGTGATGGCACCAATACTCAGCCGTGCACCATGACTTCAGATATACAGACTGCTGCCATCACCAGTTGCCTATACAAGGCAGTGCTGGCCAGTGATGAAAGAGAGATGGAGCAAGGAGAGAGCGGCCGATATATATAAGTTAAGGGGCAGGTCAGAGTATGGGCTATTGGTGGCATGTTGCACCTGGTGTGCTGGGAAATCTTGCTGGCAGAGTAGTGCACCCACAGAGTATCCAACAGACCACCTCCTCCTCCTTTATCCTACAGACAGACAGAATAGGAAGAAAGGCGGGGAAGCCTGCTGCCACCATTAGGAGCTTCTGTGTGTGGATCACCGGCCACAGCCAACTAAATACACAGTCCATTTGTGCACCTGATGACCAGGAAAGTTAAGTACAATCACTATGACTTTGAAAAAGTATGAAAAGAAAAGGCCCCCATTAATATTAGTGCATTGGTGGCAGAACCTTCTGAAGTCGACCGACAGTCTAATGTGTGTGGGGAGAGAAGAATCAGGCAAAGTTACGGTAATATTTTTGCCCAATCCTTTTGCTCTCTGCTAGATGAGTCTGGCAGCAGCTTTCTCCCTCTTGAAGACATATGCACATAGCTGTGGACCGACAGCTATTGAATGTGCATGGCCACCTTTAAGCTATATACACATTGTGTTGGAATGTCAGGAGAATTTTCTTTTATATGCCATTCTGAGGCTATACAGAGACATATTTCAGCCATTGCCTATTTTTTTGTTGAGGGCCAGTGTATAGATAAGTACAGTCTGCTGTGCTTTCTTATTCAGTAAAAGACATATGCTGATGCATGCCACTTAAACAGAGGCCAAAAAGACACAGTTTTGGCCTGTGTTGGGTCAATGTGGACCTATGGATACAGTCAGCATATTCGCTGGGAGACTTGAATTTCAGGCTTTCCATATAAAATAGTTTGTTTTTAGTTTGTATTTAATTTGTACCACAAAAAACACTGATTATGTATTGGCAAAGTAAAACATATCATAACTGAATTGGTTACTCTATTAAAAGGAATCTGTCAAACGAGTAGACTCCTTTAAAATAGGCCCTAAAGCTACTATGCATTATCACCTAATACAATCCTTGTAGAACCAAAAAGGAGATTAGAATACAGCTCATCAAACATACATCACTGAGAGGTATTAACTGGCATGTCATGAGAATTCAGGACTTATTATGGGTATTATTTACCCATTAGGGTATGCCCCTGTGATCATTCATCCCTAATACCGTTTGCATATTGTCAACAAAAGACAATTTTTATTGCTGGCATAAGAACTGTCAGGCTATCAAATAAGTGCTTGCTGGTCGGCTGCTTGGCGGGCCTTTTAAATGGGCCAATGGTCGGGAACGAGCGTTCCTTCTAGACAATCATTGACCCACGTTGTAGGGCCCTAAGTTACACTTCAAGTTTGCAAGTCATTGCTAGTCCACTTATTAAGGACTTGTCTTTTTTCCATATATATATATTTTTTTTTTTTAACAAATATCTGCTTTATTTGTTTTTCACAAAGATAATATGTCTAATTTGCAGTGTTACAGAATATAGAAAAGTTACATATTCTTATTTACATAGTTGCAAATGTAGCAAAATGTAGAAAAATAGTCATATATAACAAGTACTTGTTAATATAAACCATTTGGCAATACAAAGATACGAGTGATAATTATTATTACACCTGGACCAGTATGGGCCTTAAACCACTCAGGTGTTACGGATGTTATTATACTTAGACAAATGATCTTTATCGAAGTATGACAGTATTGAGAAGAACACAGATATCTCCCAGAGGAGATTGATATCTTCCAAGAAAGGAAAATAAAACAAAATAAAACAGGTACCACAGGTTGTTCCCAGTTCCGCTCCTCAGTGATTGATGAGTTGTATTTGTATTTGTAGCCAATGGTTACCGCCGTCATCTCTCATATGGAGGTCTTTTTTCTATATTTAAAATAGTTCTAATAGTGCTTATATTGTAACAATATACAGTATATTACAGTTTTACAGGTCCAGTTACACAATGTATTTCATTCTGATTTCCTGATTGGAGTCGGAAGGAATTTCTTTCCCCTAAAGTGAGGAAAATTGGCTTCTACCTCACAGTTTTTTTTTTGCCTTCCTCTGGATCAACTTGCAGGATAACTGGCCGAACTGGATGGACAAATGTCTTTTTTCAGCCTTACAAACTATGTTACTATGTAACTGTTATTACTATTTGTAGCCAGTTATTAAACACGTGGATAGCATAAGTGTTATGGCAGCAGTCTGTCCACCACTGCTCCTGTCCTGCTGGTTGGCACGGTAGTTGCCTTGCTCACCCACAACACTGTCCCAGAGCTGCAGCGGCCCGGTCCTGGTGGCTCTCTCTCCTAGCCTGGAGATCCCAGTCTCTAAATAGTACTGTAACTCCCATCCACAGGTTAAAGCTCACATCTTACTGGCCATGACTCTCTCTGCCTGTAGAGCATGTTCTCACTCTGGATCTTAAAGAGTCAACGTGTGCTCCCTCCCCAGCCGATGGCCAGTAACATTAGAGTATTTAGGACACCTTATTTGTGGGAAGGTGACTAAGCAATAGGTTCTAGTTCACTAGTTTCTTGCAAAGCTGTGCCAGTTGTTCACTTGCCTGTTCCATGTACAGACTTCTTTCTGGCTTCTGGAATTTACCCTTCACTGCCTGACCTGACCCTTGCCTGATCACTGTACTGACCCTGAACTGTCTGCCCTGACCTCGGCCTGTCCCTGACTACACTCACTGCTCCACATTGGTGTCTCTTAACCCCCATGGGTCAGGAGTAACTTAAAAAGAGACTATTCCGAGAGTCAGTGGCCTAGTTTTTACCCTGCAGCAGTGTCCAGATCCCTGTACAGGGGTTAAAGAATGAAGACCTGGGGAGCCAATTAGAAAATGCTATTAGGAGTAGCCGCAAGTCAAGTCACTTCTGCTTTATTATAATAACATTGTTTCCATTGAAATCTATGGGTACTATGGGTACTCATGCCTACCATAGAGAGAGATACTCCTTGTGGATGTACAGTACCTCAGAATAGGGTGCGCACTGTTCTTATTATGTAATGTTATTTAATGATATTTAATATGTTAATGCTAGAACACACCTTTAATTATTAACTTTTTTTTCTGTCAGTACCTCTTTTTATTAAAATGATAATACAGATAAATACATATACTAGGATACTGGTCGTTTCATACCAGTATCTTGAAAGCTTGCATGTTATTTTTATTTACTATTATTATCAGTGATATATATATTTTTTGCAATATATATATATATATATATATATATATATATATATATAAATTTATTTATATTTTTTTCATTATACACTTTATAATATACTACAGTTAACCCTTCTTATTCCACTCAATTCTGGTTTTAATAGTAACAGCAGTGACTAAGTATGTGTCTCTGGCCAGCATTCATCACACCCAGTATCCTGACTCTGCTCTTCAGAAATGTTGGCCTCTCTCTGCATACCACATGACTGGATCATCCGGTGGTAAAGCATGGGTTTAACCCAGGATGATTGTCACACGTGTGGAGCACCACATTTGAGGAAATGTTTACTTCGTCAGCCGACACAAGTCTAGAATTTCTTTAATACACTAGAAAGTACTAAAATTCTTTTGTGCTGTAATTTAAACAGCCCAGAATGTCATTAATGGCTGACATTGATCGTACAGAACATATTGCTCTCTGATCAGTAAAAATCCAACCTCTGTATTTATGTTCGTCATTTCTGGATGAATTCCACATTGTTATTTAGGAAATATTATGTTGATTGGGAAGCTTCAGTCAGGTGTAGGAAAATTCCAGTGCAGGAACATTTTCTGGACACAATGGTGTGATATTTACTAAACCCCACCAATCGTATATTGAAGACCTATCTAGAGGATAGAGGTCATCAATTATTTACCCCCAGAAAACAGCTTAAATACTTTTAAGCCTACCTGGACAGTATATAAATGTGTTGTGAGAAAAGGGTGCCGGTAAGAGTATTAAGGGGTCCTTTATCAAACAGAAATATGCCTAAATTAGGTATATTTCTGGTGAAAATTGTGGCGCTGAGATCCTTTGCACCGCAATCTGTGCCTTCTCCCCGCCCACACCAGGTCTAAAAAACTGGGCCTGGCGGGGAAGGGGATGGGCCAAGAAGCCTGTCTCATTTATCAACTTCTATGCCTGTTTTACATTTAGAAGTGGCAGAGGATCCGCTGAAGTTATTATAGAGGCCGTCACTTCTTCATAACTCCAGCGGATCCACCGCCAGCTATAAGAGTTATTAAGACTGGCGTCTAAAACGCCAAAATTGTCAGAAAGTTGCATCCAGTAAATTATAACACTATAATACTGCTATTCAGTGCCAAAGGGCATCTAAATATTATTTCTATAAGGTGCTCACATACAGAACTGCCACCATCTGCCATGCTGTATCCACATAATGGTATGAATGCTACCTTTACAGCAGCACATGGAGTTACATATTAACATAGGAGGACATTTATGTTAAACAAAAACATCTGTTAGGTGTTTTTTCTCTGCGACTTTTTCCCGCTCACGCCAGGTCTACAAAATTGGGCGTGACATAGGCTGGGAAAGGCTACGGGCCGGCAAGGTCTATTTTACGCATAGAAAATGGTCTAAATCTACACCAGCAAGGGAGCTGGCCTAGATTTAGAACCGGCGGTTGAAGTTATGTAGAGGCCTGCGCCAGAGCAGGGCCTTATTAAGACTGGCCTCTAAAGTGCTGGTCCTAATAAAGGACATCAATAGTTTGTAAAGCTGAAAAAAAATCTGTCCATCCAGTTTGGCCTGTTATCCTGCAAGTTGATCCAGAGGAAGGCAAAAAACCCTGTGAGGTAGAAGCCAATTTTCCTCACTTTAGGGGAATAAAAAATTCCTTCCTGACTCCAATCAGGCAATCAGAATAACTCCCTGGATCAACGACCCCTCTCTAGTAGCTATAGCCTGTAATATTATTATGCTCCAGAAATGCATCCAGGCCCCTCTTGAATTCCTTTATTGTACTCACCATCACCACCTCCTCAGGCAGAGAGTTCCATAGTCTCACTGCTCTTACCGTAAAGAACCCTTTTCTATGTTTGTGTACAAACCTTCTTTCCTCCAGACGCAGAGGATGTCCCCTCGTCACAGTCCTGGGGATAAATAGATGATGGGATAGATCTCTGTACTGACCCCTGATATATTTATACATAGTAATTAGAAATCCTAGTACTAGTCTGTAGTACTGTACTCCACCCAGAATTGTACACAATACTCCATGTGTGGTCTGACTAGTGATTTGTAAAGTGGCAAGACTATGTTCTCATCACGGGCATCTATGCCTCTTTTGTTGCAACTCATTATATTATTGCCCTTGGCAGCAGCTGCCTGACACTGGTTTCTATGGCTTAGGCTACTTTCACACTATTGTTTTTTGCGGATCTGTCATGGATCTGCAAAAACACTTCCGTTACAATGTACAACCGCATGCATCCGTCATGAATGGATCCGGTTGTATTATGTCTTCTATAGCCATGACGGATCCGACTTGAACACCATTGAAAGTCAATGGGGGACGGATCCGTTTTCGATTGTGCCAGATTGTGTCAGAGAAAACAGATCCCTCCCCATTGACTTACATTGTGTGTCAGGACAGATCCGTTTACAGCAAAACGCTGCAGTGTCCACCTCCAGAGCGGAATGGTGACTGAACGGAGGCAAACTGATGCATTCTGAGTGGATCCTTTTCCATTCAGAATGAATTAGGGCAAAACTGATCCGTTTTGGACCGCTTGTGAGAGCCCATAACGGATCTCAGAAACGGAAAGCAAAAACGCCAGTGTGAAAGTAGTCTTGGTTTGCTGTCCTTTTCCATATGAGTGTTACCCAGTATTTTACTATTTAGTATGTACGGGTGACTTGCATTTGTCCTTACCATGTGCATAACCTTACATTTGTCAGTATTACAACTTATCTGCCACTTATCTGCCCAAGCCTCCAATCTATCCAGATCCCTCTGTAGTAGTATACTGTCCTCTTCAGTGTTAATTACTTTACACAATTTAGTGTCATCTGCGAAAATTTATATTTCACAATGCAAGCCTTCTACAAGATCATTAATAAATATATTGAAGAGAATAGGGCCCAATACTGACCCCTGAGGTACTCCACTAGTGATGGTGACCCAATCTGAGTGTGTACCATTAATAACCACCCTCTGTTTTCTATCATTGAGCCAGTTACTTACCCACATACAGACGTTTTCTCCCAGTCCGAGCATTCTCATTTTATATACTAACCTTTTATGTGGTACAGTGTCAAATGCTTTGGAGAAGTCCAGATATATTATACCAATTGACTCACCCCGGTCAAGTGTTGAACCTACCTCATAGAAACTGATTAAATTAGTTTGACATGACCGATCCCTCATGAAGCCATGTTGATATGGCGTTATTTGCTTATTTTCATTGAGGTACTCCAAGATAGCATTGCTTAGAAAAATTTTAAACTGTTTACTCACGAGAGATGTTAACCACTTGCCTAACGCTGCACAACTTTCTACATCGTGGCGGTAGGCTCTAATCTGTAACCCGACGTATAAGAGCGTCGGGTTACATTGCGATCTGCCGGCAGCCCGCCTGGCAGATCGCTGTGACTGCGCTGTCATTAGACAGCTGTGATCACAGGGATATGTGCCGTGGCCAGCTGGAGCAGTCAGGCAGTAATACACGCTTGTAGCACTCTGCTGCAAGTGTGTATTACATTGAAGAAGTTGAAAGCCGGCAGGGAGCGCTTTTTCTTATGTAAAAGCGCCACCTACTGGCTTTAAAATGAAATGTCAGCCTGCAGGCTGGGAACTAACCTCTTCTTGCCTTGACTGTGGCAGAAAGGGGGTTAATTCAGTTAAAAAAAAAGTTAACAATAAATAAAAATAATAATAAAAAAGATAAAAAAATAAATAAAATAAAAAAATATAGCAATAGTTACTAGTATTAGCAATAGTAATTAGACTACGTACACACATACAAACATCCCGCCCCTTTATCGTTCATAAAAAATAAAATAAAATATATTATATTTCAATATATTTAAAAGGTAAATATAAATAGGCACACCACCTACTGGAAAGATATGTTAGGCCACCTTTGGAATATTAAAACATATCACCAAATGTATTATATACAAATGAAATAATATAATAATAATAATAATAATAATAATAATAATAATAATAATATAAAATAATGATAAAAAACTAAAATATGAGTAAAATGGATAGCAGTGATGGTTCACATAACACAATAGTTACTTGTCCTAATCCATTTCCTTCCTAAAAACTTCTCACATAAAAGTCCAATGATGCCGCCAAAAAGTGCAATAAATGTTGTATTCCTAGGATATAATAAATGTTAAAAATTCTTGGTAATTAGAAGTCATGATTCATATGGAAACTGATATCAAAGTTCATAATTGTTGTTCAGAATACATGATTTATAAAATGTTTATAAAAATTCTGAAAAACAAGGTTATCCAATCCATGCATTCTAGGTGTCTAGAATTATTATAGTGGCAATCTGTCACGGGAATAGAGTTCCACTTTCATGTCCCTCTTCTGTGGGAAATATTTGTCAAGTGCGTTTGTAAAAGTAGCGCTTACCTCTATGGTTAGTTGAAAGCAGGAGAACTCTTATCTGTGAGGTTTCGTGACAAAGCACTTACCTTTGAGGTTGGTTCGGAGCGGGAATAGGCTACGGGGCTGTGCACTCACCCCTGTCTTGTCAGCGTGTCTTGCCGCTCCTTGCAGCTCTTTGCTATTGCGAGTAGCAGTATTCCAACCTTCAGCTCGCCTCCATACACACGTGTTGATTAATTCTGCTGTTCACCAGGCTAATGCTCTGTTGGTGGCTGTTACATAGTTTCACTGGCTGGTTTCTTGAAACAAATCTCTTTAAATCGATGTCGACATCAATCGTAGCATGACATATATTTTTAATAATATTTTGTTTTATTATTATTATTATACAGTCCTGATCAAAAGTTTAAGACCACTTGAAAAATGGCAAAATCATATTTAGCATGGCTGGATCTTAACAAGGTTCCAAATAGAGCTTCAACATGCAACAAGAAGAAATGGGAGTTAGACAAAACATTTTTTGAGCATTCAATTTAATGAAAACAACAAATAAACTGAAACAGTTTAGGACCACACTTCCAAAAAAAAACTAACCCCCCCCCCCCCCCAAAACAGAAATCCAACTTCCAAACATGAACTCAGTAATGAGTAGCTCCGCCGTTATTGTTTATCACTTCAAAAATTCGTTTCGGCATGCTTGATGCAAGCGTTTCCATGAGGTGAGTGGGAACATTTCTCCAAATGGTGAAGACGGCCGCACGAAGGCCATCTACTGTCTGGAACTGTTGTCCATTTTTGTAAACTTCCCTTGCCATCCATCCCCAAAGGTTCTCAATTGGATTTAGATCAGGGGAACACGCAGGATGGGCCAAAAGAGTGATATTATTCTCCTGGAAGAAGTCCCTTGTCCTGCGTGCATTGTGTACTGTAGCGTTGTCCTGTTGAAAAACCCAGTCGTTACCACACAGACGAGGGCCCTCAGTCATGAGGAATGCTCTCTGCAACATCTTGACATATCCACGGCCGTTTGACGCCCCTGCACTTCCTAAAGCTCCATTGTTCCACTGAATGAAAAAGCACCCCAGACCATTATGGCGCCCCCTCCACTGTGGCATGTAGAAAACATCTCAGGTAGGATCTGCTTGTCATGCCAGTAACGTTGGAAACCATCAGGACCATCAAGGTTAAATTTTTTCTCATCAGAGAATAAAACTTTCTTCCACCTTTGAATGTCCCATGTTTGGTGCTCTCTTGCAAAGTCCAAACTAGCAGTTCTGTAGCGTTTAAGGAGACGAGGTCTTTGAAGACGTTTTTTGTTTTTGAAGTCCTTCAGTCTCAGATGCCGTCTGATGGTTATGGGGCTGCAGTCAGCACCAGTAAGGGACTTAATTTGGGTCGAGGATCGTCCAGTGTCTTGACGGACAGCCAATTGGATCCTCCGGCTCAGTGCTGATGAAAGTTTGTTCCATAACCCTCAGGATTATTTAAGAAATTCCAAATGACTGTCTTACTGCGCGTTGGCACGCTGTGAGAGACCCTGCTTATGCAGTTCAACAACCCGACCACGTTCAAAAAGGGATAGTTTTTTTGCCTTTGCCATCACAACGTGTGACTACCTGACAGAAAATGACAATGAATCCACATCTTTGCACAGATTTGGCCTTTTAAAGGCATGTGGTCCTAAAATTTGGATCAGCTGAAAAACAGCCTGTTTCAGTTTAATCGTTATTTTCAATTAATTGAATGCTCAAAAAATGTTTTGTCTCACTCTCATTTCTTCTTGTTGCATGTTGAAGCTCTACTTGGAACCTTGTTAAGATCCAACAATGTAAAATATGATTTTTTGCCATTTTTCAAGTTGTCTTAAACTTTTGATCAGGACTGTATTATTTCATTTGTATATAATAAATTTGGTGATATGTTTTAATATCCCAAAGGTGGTTTGACATATCTTTCCAGTAGATGGTGTGTCTATTTATATTTACCTATTAAATTTTTTCTTTCTGGCGGTTTGGGTTCCCGAACAGATAGTGCACCCACGAATTCCCTTTCTGTGCCGTGTGACCCATGCCATTTGATTACAAACTATACATATTTATATATATATATTTATTATTTTTAGCAATAGTATAGTGGAATTTGTATGTGTAAAATATACAAACATACACACATTTGTTTATTTTAAAAATCTAGGTATTTGTTTTAGCAATATTTTGTATAGCAGGGTTTTTTTCTGCGTATAATATACAAACACGCGCAAAAAAAAGCCCCAAAAAACGTAAAATGTCCAAATTTTATCAAGATGGATACCTTGGGCGAATAACATAAAAAAAGTCACTTTAAAGGGGCTTGTAGCGTTTTGGCACTGTACAAGATTTTTCTGGCAATAAGGTGCTATAGAACCAGCAACAGAAAAAAAAAGTCTGTGTCCCCAAAGGTCTTTGTCCCCAAAGGTCTTTCATGCACACTAGCACATGGAGATAGAGGGCTGAGTATTAGGGACTGTAGCGATTGACCAATGCTGAGTCCTTGCCTTAGTTGTTTAGACATCAGCTGATAACTAATGCTGAATCTGTATTCATGCTATTGTATTTGTTATTCCCCTGATGATTTGGCTTTGGGCCAATGAAACACGTCGGTTCGTTTCTCTAAACAGCACTAGTGTCTCTCTGCTGTTTTTCCCTGACGAAGCTGGGAAGTCATTTGGCTGCGTAGGGACAAACTGGGTCACCTAGGCGGTGAGGACCGGCTCAGAGGGGTCGCCCCTTTTGAGGGTGAGCAAATTGCTCCCTGGGCAATAGGATTTAGCTCAGGTCAAGCAGAGCAATCTAGGGGAAGAGACCCAGCATTTGGTTCCCTGAGACCCCCACTAGACTTTAGAACGTAACCCTGGTAAAACTGTTTCTTTTTTCTTATGCACGGCTATTTAACGCACTAACGTGCGCCACTTTTTATATATTTGATTGAACTAATGGGCCATTATTTTATACGCATTATTTATTAAAAGTTATATATTAAAAAGGTTACCCTAGATTCTTGATTTGTTTGGGTCACCCATTTCCTGACACTGTATTGACCATTGTCATTATGGTTATGTGAATATTATTCCTTAAATATCAGAAATAAGGGTGTAGCTATGACATTACTTAATTTTCTTAGGATACAGGGGTGTATGCCATCTGGTTCCAGCGATTTGTCTATTTTAATCTTTTTAAGATGCAGCTGCACTTCTTCCTGGGTCAGACAGGCAACTTTTAATGGGGAATTTACTTTTACACTCTGCATTTCATTTGACACTTTATTTTTCTCAGTGAATACAGGGGAGAAAAAAAATATTTAATAGCTTTGCTTTCTCCTCATCGTTCTTTGCAACACTCCCCTCATCACTCTGTCGACACCTTTAGATTTATACTTTTCACCATTCATATAACTGAAGAACATTTTAGGGTTAATTTTACTCTTTGGCAATTAATCTCTGTCGCCAGTTTGGCTGCTTTTATTTGTCTTTTACGTATTCTATTTTTTTTCTCACCGCCCTCCTGTTTTAGTGATTTGAATGCTTTCTGTTTGTCATTTATTGCTTCCTTTAGATTTCTATTAATCCACATTGATTTTTTTTTTTGTTCCTTACCCTTCCCTTTTATTCCCATAAGGCATGTACCTCTCACAAATAGAGTTTAGGATGGTTTTAAAAATATCTCATTTTGTGGCTGCATTTTTTTTTTTGGAGGACTTCGTCCCAGTTAGTTAAGCCAATGCCCTCTAGTCAAATTTAGCTTTTTTGAAGTTTGGTATTTTTGTGCCTCCCTGACGAAACACTTTTTTAAATGACAATTGGAAGAATATTATTTTATTGTCACTATTTACCAGGTGTCCCCCCAACCTGCACATCTGTTGTCCAGTATAGCTGTATACTCTAGTATAGCTGTTTCTCTAGTCAGGTCCGGAACCAGTTAGGAAAGGTAATCGTCTTTGCTTTTCTTTATGAGACACTATGTTATCACCAAGAAGCAAATCTTCTAAAAACAATGCAGAATACCACCATAATTATACTACCAGAAGCAAACCACTAATGAAGGGACAATATCCAATGTAAATCAGTTTTTAATGTTAGTCAATTAAAAGTATACAGTAAAGCCAAAAGAGACGTTTGTTAAACCAGTGCACAAAGATTAAAAAGGATGGTCTTGCCGGATTCTGCAGATTCTGACAATGTGTACATCATATATTCCAGAAGGTGTCAGGTTGGGATCAAATAGCTGCCCCTAGTAATCCCTAAATTCCCTGATCTATTCTGGTTGTCCAGGTAAGCGGAATAACTGCCGTATATGCCCCTCGAGTTTCTCTACTAGCTAACTATAGAAAAGCCTTGGATCCGATCCTAATAACTGTTAGTGATCCCATATATTCTGATCCCAGGGGCCATGAGGGTAGCTGGATAGGGTCAATAAGTCCTAATGTGCAAATTGTCCTTATAGAGGCTGTTTGTTACTACCAGCAGCCATTAATTTTCCCCACAGCCATATGTTGTTGTCACTTTAAGATGACTAATGTTAGTTTGATGTAAAGGGGGTTCCTTGGGTTTTCATATTGATGGCCTATCCTCAGGATTGGAGGAAAAAAAGACAATGCAGCAGCACCCTGCAAATCAGATAAAGTACAACAATGCCATAGTCATAAAAATAATGATTACAAAAATGATAGTGCTAATGCTACGCTTATTTATAAAGTGAGATGCTTGGCCAATGCATTTTGTACAAAACCATCTGAGCCCGTCTGCCGAACGTCAAGGCGATCTCTGTTAGACGGGTCCTAACACTAAATACTACCTGTTATGCGCCATAATGGCCGCCATAAAATTCAGGGAGTGTTGGATCCACATGCATGTTGGATCCACTCTGCCTTTTTGCATTTTTTGGGCCACAATGGCCTCCATTACAAGGGATGCAGGTACCAACATGCATACCGAACCCACTCTATACCTTTCCTGGTGCTAGACAGCTTCCAATGAATGTAGTGAGAGCAGGCTACAGCTTTATGCTGAAAGTAATTTAAATCAGCCTATGGGGCAGACAGGCTAATCAGGAGTGCACGACTTGCTGGAGTGCCACATCTCCAGCATAGTAAATCTGCAAAAAAAGGGGGTTAGCCAGCACCTCCCAGTGCGCAGGTGCACGCTGCCATGGCAAAGACCTAGAGGAAAAAAAGAGACAATGCAGCAGCACCCTGCAAATCAGATAAAGTACAACAATGCCATAGTCAAGGCGATCTCTGTTAGACGGGTCTTAACACTAAATACTACCTGTTATGCGCCATAATTGCCGCCATAAAATTCAGGGAGTGTTGGATCCACATGCATGTTGTATCCACTCTGCCTTTTTCCATTTTTTCCCATGATTTGCAGGGTGCTGCTGCATTGTCTCTTTTTTCCCTCTAGGTCTTTGCCATGGCAGCGTGCACCTGTGCACTGGGAGGTGCTGACTAACCCCCTTTTTTTGCTATCCTCAGGATTGGTCATCAATATGAGATCTACGGTGGTCTGACATCCGGTACCCCATCCATCAGCTGTTTTAGGAAGCCTTGACGCTCAATGGAGCTCCAGTGATATCATCGGCCTCCTCACAGCTTACCAGGCATAGTGTCGTCCATTGTATAGTGGCTGGGCTTGGTATTGCAGCTCAGCTCCAATCACATGAATGGGATGTGATTGATGAAAGTGTCTTCATAGCTTATGAAGAGGCCTAAGCACTCACACAGGGTTGCAGTCTCTTCATACAGCTTATCACAAGGGTGCTGGGAGTTGGATCCTATGAATTTGAAATTGATAACCTATCCTGCAAATAGGCCATCAATATCAGAATCTTGGAGTACCTTTTTAAAGAGCTTTAAATGGAATGTATACAGTCATAGGAGACTCTAGAATATAATATACAACTTTTCAGGGCACTTAGGGCACTTTTGATTCAGGTTGGATTACTCTGACCCAAATCAAATTGATCTACTGATTCGGCTAAATAGAATCTGAATTAAATTTCAAACAATTTGTTCATCACACCTTCTGATGCTTCTATTCTTCTCATGCATTTTGCTGCAGTAGTGTCCCCATACAAGCTTGGTCCCTTAGAAGACATGGATAATAGCCAATAATGAAGTCTTCCCCATGCATGCAGTGAAATACTCTCTCAAGTGCAGACATGTGACACTGAGTAAAGTTTGGTTTGGTATGCTCACAGCATAGGACAAGAAACAAGAGATGGCCATAGTCATTAGAAAATTGAAAATGAGCAGTGGTTCTGCAACGATAACTATATATTTTTTTATAATAATACAAAAATGTACATGTCCCCAGAATGTCCTAGTGATATCTAGATATCAGTTTGTAATTGTGGAAAAAACCCTTCAATAAAAGATCGGTTAGATAAGAACTCAATTCTAACAGCTTGTCGTCTGAACTAACTTGCTTCTATGTCTTCTTTTAAGGTCGGGGAGTGTGGCACATAACTGGCAGGAAATCTACAACTTTGTGGAGACGCTTACAGAAAGATTTGTGAGGTAAAATCAAGTTTGGTCTTTCATGTTTTGTAATAATTGTCTGCTTATGAGAGAGAATAAGAAACAATTTTACTATTTCATTTTAGCTATGCTTCTCTTTAACCTGTATTTTGTCAGAAAAGTCATGCACTAAACGCTTCTGCAGTTCAAACTGATGCCAAAGTGCTTCTTTAGCAATTGAGTGAGCTCTGTTTTAGACAGGACTCAAATAACAATACATTTAGATTCTTTGAGAGATTTATCAAAACTGGGGCAAAGGAAAATAGGCTTAGTAGACTACAGCAACCAATCAGACTGATTCTTTCATTTTCTAAAGGAGCTCTGAATAATGAAAAGTGGAATTAGATTGGTTGTTATTGACTTTTGATAAATCTTTACTGAGAATAAAAATAAAAACTGCACCACTTGTTGATCCCATTCCCATTTACGCGGTAAAAATATATATTTTTTCTCTGTTGCATTTCCTGCAGCAGAACAATAGGTAATGTGGGGAATATCCATCCTGCAAACTCAGAGGACAATGTGTAAAATTAAATAAATACAGCACCCACCAAAAAGAAATTAAGTCCTAGGAACCTAAATGCACGCCTCCAGAGCTGTGTCCAAAAGCCTAGTCATATGATCATTGTAGAAGAAGAGGCAGCTTCCAGCGATTTGAATAATAGTGCTTTTAATCCAAGAAAAGGTGGTACAAGCAACCCAGATGTTCATTGTTTCGACTATACGTTAACCTTCCTCAAGCATGCATACATACAGTGGGGGAAATAATTATTTGACCCCTCACTGATTTTGTAAGTTTGTCCAATGACAAAGAAATGAAAAGTCTCAGAACAGTATCATTTCAATGGTAGGTTTATTGTAACAGTGGCAGATAGCACATCAAAAGGAAAATCGAAAAAATAACTTTAAATAAAAGATAGCAACTGATTTGCATTTCATTGAGTGAAATAAGTATTTGAACCCCTACCAACCATTAAGAGTTCTGGCTCCCACAGAGTGGTTAGACACTTCTACTCAATTAGTCACCCTCATTAAGGACACCTGTCTTAACTAGTCACCTGTATAAAAGACACCTGTCCACAGAATCAATCAATCAAGCAGACTCCAAACTCTCCAACATGGGAAAGACCAAAGAGCTGTCCAAGGATGTCAGAGACAAAATTGTAGACCTGCACAAGGCTGGAATGGGCTACAAAACCATTAGCAAGAAGCTGGGAGAGAAGGTGACAACTGTTGGTGCGATTGTTCGAAAATGGAAGGAGCACAAAATGACCATCAATCGACCTCGCTCTGGGGCTCCACGCAAGATCTCACCTCGTGGGGTGTCAATGGTTCTGAGAAAGGTGAAAAAGCATCCTAGAACTACACGGGAGGAGTTAGTTAATGACCTCAAATTAGCAGGGACCACAGTCACCAAGAAAACCATTGGAAACACATTACACCGCAATGGATTCAAATCCTGCAGGGCTCGCAAGGTCCCCCTGCTCAGGAAGGCACATGTGCAGGCCCGTCTGAAGTTTGCCAATGAACACCTGAATGATTCAGAGAGTGACTGGGAGAAGGTGCTGTGGTCTGATGAGACCAAAATAGAGCTCTTTGGCATTAACTCAACTCGCTGTGTTTGGAGGAAGAAAAATGCTGCCTATGACCCCCAAAACACCGTCCCCACCGTCAAGCATGGGGGTGGAAACATTTTGCTTTGGGGGTGTTTTTCTGCTAAGGGCACAGGACAACTTATTCGCATAAACGGGAAAATGGACGGAGCCATGTATCGTGAAATCCTGAGCGACAACCTCCTTCCCTCTGCCAGGAAACTGAAAATGGGTCGTGGATGGGTGTTCCAGCACGACAATGACCCAAAACATACAGCAAAGGCAACAAAGGAGTGGCTCAAGAAGAAGCACATTAAGGTCATGGAGTGGCCTAGTCAGTCTCCGGACCTTAATCCAATCGAAAACCTATGGAGGGAGCTCAAGCTCAGAGTTGCACAGAGACAGCCTCGAAACCTTAGGGATTTAGAGATGATCTGCAAAGAGGAGTGGACCAACATTCCTCCTAAAATGTGCGCAAACTTGGTCATCAATTACAAGAAACGTTTGACCTCTGTGCTTGCAAACAAGGGTTTTTCCACCAAGTATTAAGTCTTTTTTTGTTAGAGGGTTCAAATACTTATTTCACTCAATGAAATGCAAATCAGTTGCTATCTTTTATTTAAAGTTATTTTTTCGATTTTCCTTTTGATGTGCTATCTGCCACTGTTACAATAAACCTACCATTGAAATGATACTGTTCTGAGACTTTTCATTTCTTTGTCATTGGACAAACTTACAAAATCAGTGAGGGGTCAAATAATTATTTCCCCCACTGTAGGTGAACACACAGATTTAAATACCTAAACCAAATGAAATCATATGGGGGGGACCTGAAAGTAAAAGGGTCAGAGCTAAACATAAATTCACTACAATCATCACAATTCTTTAGGCGCTGGACATAGCTCCCCATGAAGGTCTTTTTTAAAAGGGGTAGTTAACCCCCATGGACCTTTCAGGCAGACTCCCCCAGCGTGGCCAGACTTGCTGATTCCCTGTCTCCCCACATCAACATCCAGTTGCATGTGGGCCACGTGGCCGCTGCAGTCAATGACTGACCACAGCGGTGATGTGTCCCTCATGTGTCATGTCACTGGGTCACATGAGTCAAACTGGATGTTGACCCTAGGCGATGAGGATCTGACGTGGCAGTGAGAAAGCAAAGGAGCCGGATTAGGCAAGTATGAAGTCTGGCATGACCAAAAGGCCCCTTGGTGGGAAAAAAAAAACCTTTAGGCTGGCCATACACTTTCACTAGCTGTCAGCGGAATTCAGCTATTCCTAACAGACAACCTATTCAACATGCATGATCCCTGACATATGTCGAATACATGTCTGCTGAGCATTTCATTCATAATAGTTGGTCAGCCAGTCTGGCCAAAATCGGTGGCTTTGATTGACCTAAGTCTAATGTGTATGGACACCTTTTGACTCCTCTGAGCCATACATTGTGTTCCTCCTTTCAGTAACATCAGTGGCGATTTCTTGCTTGTCTTATGTTCTGTTAACGCTTTTAAAGGACATTTCCAGGGAATTTTCCCAACCTATCCCGATACCTAATATATGTGTTCATTCTACATGTAGCGGTGAGTTATTGTTGCTGTGGTAGAGGACGCATCTGGAAGATAAATATCTTTGTGCTTGTTTCATTTTTTCGGTGGTTGCATGATGTTGTACTTATCAGCAAATATGTTGTGTTGTCTATTCAGCTTCTTGCAAAAACAGCACAAATAAGAATGTTATTCCAATGTCACAAAGGGCAATTTATTAAGTTCTGACTTAGCCAATGCTCGTTTTATAATTTCTTTCTGAAGAAATCCTTACACAACCCAATTTGGGACCAGTGATCAGTAAACAGCATTCCTACAAAACTGTGTAATCATGCAGCTCTGGAAATGAATGTACAGTCTTTCCCAATTTCCCCCCGTCATGGACATAAGAGCAGGGTGAGGACAAAGGATGCTCAGCTGGGACAGCTGCATTTCATAAAATAAAGCTGGAGTTTCAGAGTCGACGTTAAGAAGCCACTCACTCCACTTTAATGGAACAAAGGAAAAATTGTATTTTCATTGCAACAAAGAATACTTGAATATTCCATGCTTGTTATAGTACTTCAGAATGACAGAGGAACACACAATATGTTATAGTTGCCACTGTTTTAAAAGGAATTACTGAATGTGGCTGGAAGTTTAGGGTTCATTCTGTGTGGTGGGCTCTCTAGTATGGACAATTGTGGGTTTTTACTACTTTCATCTTCTATTAACACTATAATTTGGAAAAATTCTGGGTTTTTTGACATCACTGGGCACTGGACAACACAATATTGTCTTAGAGTTGCGTTTCAGAAGCTAAATTCGAAAGATTTGAGAATGAATAAGATTTTGCAGGATAAGTGAATACATTTACAGTATCTCACAAAACTGAGTACACCCCTCACATTTTTGTAAATATTTTATTATATCTTTTTATGGGACAACACTGAAAATATGACACTTTGATACAATGTAAAGTAGTCAGTGTACAGCTTGTATAACAGTGTACTGTACATTTTGTGTGCCCTCAAAATAACGCAACACACAGCCAATTAGCCATTTTCCCTCCCCGGTGTCAAGTGACTTGTTGGTGTTACAAGGTCTCAGGTGTGAATGGGGAGAGGGTGTGTAAAATTTGGTGTTATCACTCTAACAGTCTCTTAAACTGGTCAACGGAAGTTCAACATGGCACCTCATGACAAAGAACTCTCTGAGGATCTACATAAAGATGGCGTAGGCTATGAGAAGATTGCCACACACCCTGAAACTGAGCTGCAGCATGGTGGCCAAGAACATACAGCGGTTTAACAAGATAGGTTCCACTCAGAACAGGCCTTGCCATGGTCAACCAAAGAAGTTTAGTGCACGGCGTCATATCCAGAGGTTGTATGAGTGCTGCAGAGGTTAAAGTGGTGGGGGGTCAGCCTGTCAATTCTAAAACCATATGCCGCACAGTGCATCAAATTAGTCCGCATATCTGTTATACCAGAAGAAAGCCTCTTCTAAAGATGATGCCAAAGAAAGCCCACAAACAGTTTGCTGAAGACAAGCAAACTAAGGAAATGGATTACTGGCACCATGTCCTGTGGTCTGAAGAGACAAAGATGAACTTATTTGGTTCAGATGGTGTCAAGCGTGTGTGGCGGCAACCAGGTGAAGAGTACAAAGACAAGTGTGTTTTGCCTACAGTCAAGCATAGTGGTGGGAGTGTCATCATTTGGGGCTGCATGAGTGCTGGCAGCTGTGGGGAGCTACAGTTCTTTGAGGGAACCATAAATGCCAACATGTACTGTGACATAATGAATCAGAGCATGATCCCCTCCCTTCGGAAACTGGGCCCCAGAGCAGTATTTCTACATGATAATGACCCCAAACACACCTCCAATATTACCACTGCCTTGCTAAAGAAATTGATGGAAAAGGTGCTGGACTTGCCAAGCATGTCTCCAGACCTAAACCCTATTGAGCATCTGTGGGGCATCATCAAACGGAAGGTTGAGGAGCACAAGGTCTCTAACATCCACCAGCTCCCTGATGTCGTCGTGGAGGAGTGGAAGAGAATTCCACTACCAACCTGTGAAGCTCTAGTGAACTCCATGCCCAAGAGAGTTAAGGCAGTGCTGGAAATAATGTTGGCCACACTTTGGCCATTTTCACTTAGGGGTGTACTCACTTTTGTTGCCAGCTGTGTGTTGAGTCATTTTGAGGGCACACCAAATTTATACTGTTATACCAGCTGTGCACTGACTACTTTACATTATATCAAAGTGTCAGATCTTCAGTGTTGTCCCATGAGAAGATAGAAGAAAATATTTACAACGATTTGAGAGGTGTACTCACTTTTGTGATATACTCTATTTACTAAGTATAATTAGATATAATATAACACAGACAAATCACATACTGAATAATAAAAAGTAAATACATCACCAGCCTAAATGGGGTGAGACTCTGTCGATCATGCTATAACACATGTCTGTTTACCACGTTATAACACATGACCGACACCCCAGGTGTACAAGAGATATGGCAAATGAATACTTACATACTACCTAGGATAAAGTTCTAGGTGAAGTTCCCAGAATGTGCAGTGCAGACCAAAAGTTTGGACACACCTTCTCATTCAAAGAGTTTTCTTTATTTTCATGACTATGAAGGCATCAAAACTATGAATTAACACATGTGGAATTATATACATAACAAACAAGTGTGAAACAACTGAAAATATGTCATATTCTAGGTTCTTAAAAGTAGCCACCTTTTGCTTTGATTACTGCTTTGCACACTCTTGGCATTCTCTTGATGAGCTTCAAGAGGTAGTCCCCTGAAATGGTCTTCCAACAGTCTTGAAGGAGTTCCCAGAGATGCTTAGCACTTGTTGGCCCTTTTGCCTTCACTTGCCAGCTCACCCCAAACCATCTCCATTGGGTTCAGGTCCGGTGACTGTGGAGGCCAGGTCATTTGGCGCAGCACCCCATCACTCTCCTTCATAGTCAAATAGCCCTTACTTTCAAAGTTTTCCCAATTTTTTGGCTGACTGACTGACCTTCATTTCTTAAAGTAATGATGGCCACTTGTTTTTCTTTACTTAGCTGCTTTTTTCTTGCAATAATACAAATTCTAGCAGTCTATTCAGTAGGACTATCAGCTGTGTATCCACCTGACTTCTCCTCAACGCAACTGATGGTCCCAACCCCATTTATAAGGCAAGAAATCCCACTTATTAAACCTGAGAGGGCACATCTGTGAAGTGAAAACCATTTCAGGGGACTACCTCTTGAAGCTCATCAAGAGAATGCCAAGAGTGTGCAAAGCAGTAATCAAAGCAAAAGGTGGCTACTTTGAAGAACCTAGAATGACATATTTTCAGTTGTTTCACACTTGTTTGTTATGTATATAATTCCACATGTGTTAATTCATAGTTTTAATGCCTTCAGTGTGAATCTACTATTTTCATAGTCATGAAAATAAAGAAAACTCTTTGAATGAGAAGGTGTGTCCAAACTTTTGGTCTGTACTGTATGTGTGTCAAAGTTTAATCCTTTTAGTCCCTCCTCCAGTGTGTAGCACAAATTTCACTGAGATCACTCAGGAATGTGGTCTTTTCAGCACAATAGGGGATGGGTACTACATTACAAGGCGCATTATTACACATAATGGTAATAATAAAAGGGAACATAATTAAAGGGACAGAACCAATCAGTACTTAACAAAATACCCTTACAATACAGAGGGGTTTTCTAGGATTGCCATTATTGTTAACAGCTATGCTCATGTGTTTGCTTACCTCATGTACATCTTCATGCTTTTTTGACCCATTTTCATCATATAAGCATGGCTCTGGAGTGTTTACATATCCTGTATGTAGCATTTCATGTTGCTGTATCCAACCAAACTCATAATGCACTTTTTTCTCTGTCATAGCTCCAGCAACCCTGAGTAACAACTAGATAGTTTATAGCTCCTCCCACCCAGCTAGTTACATAGACACTACCCTATAACTGCCGCTAACAACACCCAGATAGCTTATAGCTCCTCCTACCCAATTACATAGACACTCCCCTATCACTGCCCTTAACAACACCCAGCTAGTTTATAGCTCCTCTCCCCCAGCAAGTTACATAGACACTTCCCTATAACTGCCGCTAACAACACCCAGCTAGTTTATAGCTCCTCTCACCCAGCTAATTACATAGACACTACCCTATAACTGCCGCTAACAACACCCAGCTAGTTTATAGCTCCTCCTACCCAATTACATAGACACTCCCCTATCACTGCCCTTAACAACACCCAGCTAGTTTATAGCTCCTCCCACCCAGCTAGTTACATAGACACTTCCCTATAACTGCCGCTAACAACACCCAGCTAGTTTATAGCTCCTCTCACCCAGCTAATTACATAGACACTACCCTATAACTGCCGCTAACAACACCCAGCTAGTTTATAGCTCCTCCTACCCAATTACTATAGACACTCCTCTATCACTGCCCTTAAAAACGCCCTGCTAGTTTATAGCTCCTCCGACCCAGCTAGTTACATAGAGACTCCCCTGTCACTGCCCCTGTTGCTGCTTTGACATTTCAATGACCATACCATCATAACAAATAAGAACGAGTTGCATGGACATGGTCACGTGACCACAGCCTTGAATGAAAGATAGGAGTCATAAAGATACATTTTAAATTATTTTAAAGGATGTTGATGCAAAGTAAAAAACTGTAGTAGGATAGTTCATCCCCATTCAGATTGCATGGCAGCACCATAACCCCTGTTATCGAGCAAGCATTTTTATGCACACATAAAAGGTCAGGTCACCTGAGAAACTAGCATTTGATCATTTGTCACTTAGTTGCTTCTCCGTTTACACTGTACAGTGTTTGTGAATGATCTTTCTAATGAACACTGGTTTGACCGCTTATTGGCAGCATGTAAAAGGGTTATAAGTTTTGTCTCTCAAAAAAAATATTTAGCTGTGGACCCCAGGTATAGAGAAAAGGCTTACTTTGCACTGGAGTATTTGGGAAATTTGTCCGTAAGGGATAGATAATCTAAACAGAACCTTTCGTAGGGCTTCCCAGTGGGGGACATATACCTTTTGTAACAACATTCATTCGGTGATCTAAACGCTACTTTCAAATTGCCTTCAGTGGTGATTAATTTGATTTAAAGAGTAGTAGGGAAGGGGTAAAGAGCAGGGAATATACAGTAGGTAGTGGACTTGGATACAAGGAGGAAGCTGTCTAAAAAAACTCTGCCATAGCAACCAATTACAGCATATCTTTTATTTATATTATATTTATTGATTCTATATGAAAAATTAATGCTGCATTGTGATTGGTTTCTTTGGGTAACAAAACTGTTTTTCTTTTAAATACTTTTTCATAAATCTTAAATAAAAATGCCTAGGAGGCTAAAATGCCCCTTCCCATGTCCTGTTTTTAGGAAAACATAGATACTGTTGAGATGAGTGGCCATTCGGGCCAGCTAAATCACTGATATTAATGCAGGTGAATAGCACAGGGTATGAAAAGCTTTACAGACATTTACTAAAGTGCAGCTCCTAACATCCCTGTGTCCTGCGATGTCATACATTCCCATGCTTTTTTAAAAACAGGAAATGCTGATTCTGTAAAATGAACAATGGCACAACATGAATTAATTTGACATCTTATTTCCAGTGTTTTGAAGGACACATCCCAGTGTTTGATGTGTGTTTTATAGAGTAGGAAATGTGGCATACTGCAGAACTAATGCATGAGGGGAGATTTATCAATATTGGTGTAAAGGAAAACTAGTTTAGTTGCCCATAGCACCCAATCATTCCACATTTCATTTTGCAGAGGAGGTGCTATGGGCCACTAAGTCAGTTTTCCTTTACACCTGTTACACCAAAAATCTCCCTGGAGTTTCATGTACAAAGGGAGATTTAAGAACTATTTGATCAGATTGATTGTGCTTGACATTGCTGTATTCTAGATGCTGTTAGTTATAATTTTTTAAATTTATTTGTAACTTACTGGCATGGTCTATCATCATTGATATGGTCGTTAGTGGTTATGTCAAAAAGCACCAGAAATAAGAACAGTAGAGTTGCCCATGTCAACCAGTATATTTGGAACAATCCTTCTTTTAAAAGGTATGAGCTAACATCCAGGAAGCTACACAATGCATATGATTTCCTATGCTCCAATACAAGGGTCCTTAGATTTACAATACAATATACTAAAAGTATTGATGGACATTTTCAAAATTTCTATCCTAATCCTACATTTTCTACTTTTCTATCCTGCACTTGGACTTGTTTTTTCCAGCACATCCCACAGATGCTCAACCAAATTCAGATCTGGGGACTTGGGAGGCCATGTCAATCCCTTAATCAATCTATCTTGTTCCTAAAACTATTCCTGAATAATTTTTACAGTGTGGCAGGGCACATCAGCCAAGATGGTGCCATTAAAAAGTACAATTTCTGTGAAAGAATGTACTTTGTCCCTGGTCCATGGTCCAGTTTTGATGCTCATGTGCCCATTATACCATTATAGGTCCTTTCAGAGTGGGCAGGGTCAGAATAGGCTGCAAACTGCAATGTACTGTGAGTTTTGACTCCTTTCTATCACAGTCAACATTAAAGGGATTATCCAAGAGTAAACTTTTTTAACAGATCTCTTCAGAGTAGCTGGACCCATGGTGGCAGTACTTAACTGGTCCCTGATTATGGGATCCGTTATGTTTCTGCTCAGAAGATGATTTTGAAGTGGAGACAAAAGTCCTGCATGCACAACTTTTGTCTCCGCTCCATAATCATCTTCTGAGCATAACAGACCCCATTATAGTCTATGGGGTCCTTGGGCTCAGTTCGGCTCAGTTATGTGACTTCTCTGTCCTTTTCGTTCTTCTGCTCCTAAATGGAGCAGGAGAACGGAAAGGCTGAACGGTGATGTGAACGAAGCCTTATGGGTATATATAAGAAGTATTGCAGGCGAGCAGTACAAATGTTCTGCATGATCATAGAATCTTGGTTTACATTTTTCAGTATTGGCCATGACAACCATTCATATTCCAACTATCATGTTTCACTGCTTATTTCGTTAATAATTATAAAAAAAACATATTTTTATGAAATAATTGCTTAAGCTTATAAAAATTCATTTGTATCACCAGGGGTGTGTCAATGGGTATTTGTTTGAAAATTTATTTTCCAGGATGTTCTTTGGAAGTTCTAGAAAATTATAATTGTACCGTTTACCTCCAGAATACTTGAAGGGTAGTCAGTTTAGCTTCGACCCTGACAAACCTCACGCATCAATGATATAAATATTAAATACCTGTTATGTTCACAGAAATATATCTCAGAAAAAAGCCAAAAGAGATTCACCAAAAATGCCAGGTACTACTATGGTAATTACAAAGGGCTATTGAGTTTTCTTTTTATGTGTGATTAGATAATAACTAGTCCGCTAATGATGATTGAATCACATCATACCTCTGTGGGCAAAATCATCATATGTTCATTAAATGTCTGTTTTTCCATCTTCATTCACCTAATTACCAAACAGATAGCTGCAAAAAATAAAAGCAGATGTAGTGTAATCTAATTTTAATTGGAAGAGCTTATTGTAAGCAAATAAGAAATTAAGGCGGTGATTTCCCACGCCAGTCTTAGTAAAAAGTGAGCTGCAGTAAGATGCGCCAAACGTATTAAATTTGCTTCATCTTCTGGCTCTCCGTGGGCCAGAAACTAAAATCTACACCAGTTAGGAGCTGGCGTGCATTTCAGCTACTATTTACACCAGGTTTGGCATACATTATTATAAATTTGGTGGGCCATCCGCTCCTGATGAGCCATACCCCATTTCTCCTCACTTTGAAAAAGGGACAAGTGGTGCATGGATTGAGTGCACCATAATTTCAGACTTTTTTATGCAACTATTGTGGCATAAAAGCCTTGATAAATCTCCCCCATAGAATCCATTTAAAGAATTCTATAGCTAACATTAAAGTGGACCAGTCAATAGAATATGTTGTCACTATTTAAAGGCAGCATATTGTCATGTTTGATCTGCTGGGCAGAAAAGAATACGTGGCACTTGTATAATAGACGCTAAGAAAGAACACAGAGAACTCAGTGGGCGTATAACTAGGGATTCACAGTATTTATTTTTTTAAGTGGTTATTATATGTAAATGATAAATCGTTTTTTGTGCTGCTTTCTGCTGTATGCCGTTCCTCCCACATTCCTGATAGCGAGTCATTGTGTATGTGCTTATATAGAAAGAAGTCATCAGTCGCTGTTGATGGGACAGGTGGATGCAATTGGAACACACTTCTCTTTGCAACATTTACAACGAAAGAGGTGGATAACAATAGCAATAGGAACATTCTTACTTTCTCCATTGATAACGATATTTATGGTCCACATGCAGCAGAGTATCTGGGGATCTAGGGGATAGGGCCCAATATACTGTTTGTAGTCCTTCTTGCCTACTCCAACGGGGAAGGACAAGACTACTGCCCCAAAAAGCGCAGCCCCTCCAAAATGCTAGATCTGTTTACAACTAGTTTGACCCTTAAAGGGGTTTTCCCATCTCAGACAATGGGGGCATGTCGCTAGGATATGCCCTCAATGTCTGATAGGTGCGGGTCCCTCCTCATAGTACTGAATGGGAGCGCAACACACTTGCGTTGTCACCGCTCCCATTAATTTCTATGGGCCCGGTGGAAATAGCCGAGCCAGCGCTCAGCTATTTTCAGCGGCCCCATAGAAATCAATTGAGGGAGGCTGCGCATGCGCAGTTCCAGCTCCCCAACTTTCGGGCCTCTGTTCTCATTGTAGTGTCTACACATACCTTCAGAAGGTGTTTGCACGACATAGGGCTATGAGCCAAACATCCAGCTACAGGTGTTCCATTCACCTCATGCCACCGCTCTCAAAGGCTATCATGGTGCAGAGCAAGATTGCAGTGGAGCCTGAAATGGAGATTTATCCTCTTCAGCTATGATTCCTGCTTTTGTCTCCGATCAATGATAGCCAGAGATTGGCAATGTCATGAAGAGGTCTTCACAAGGGAATGTTACACTGATCCTACTCCTGGGATAATGTGTGGAGTGGCATAATGTATGGTAGCTGGACCACTCTAGTCTTCATTTCAGGTATGCTAACAGCTCAGTGCTACATTGATTTGGTCATGGAGTGGTACGGTCATTTCTCTTAAGTGTCCACAGAGCTGTCTTTTCAACAGGACGACACGAGGCTGCATGTTGCTTGTGTAAGTGTGAGCAGCCTGTGTGGCCTAAACATGCTACCATGGCCTGCAGCAACTCCAAACTTGTTTACCATCAAGCACATCTGGGACATCACAAATGCAAAGGGAGATGATTTTCGTCCCCAAGCACATCCAGCATGCCATAACATTCCTCAGATAATCATTAATAACCTCAATAACAGCATGCCAAGGAGTGTAAGTGTGTGTATTTCTGCAAGTAATGCTGATATCCAATGTGTAATAAATTATATCATTATATTAACATGTCATGTGATTTTCATAATTCCATGACTTTTCCTTCCTGGTATTGCAATTTTAGTGTTGAGAAGTATATAAAAAAAGAAATGGAGGTGGACCAATAAACACCATTAGTTTATTTTGGAGTTTATTTTTTATTTCAATGGACCTCTCTCTCTGAGATCTTGTCTCTAGCACCTGGCAGCTTTATTTATTGAGAATTATAATATATATATATATATATATATATATATATATATATATATATACACAGTACAGACCAAAAGTTTGGACACACCTTCTCATTCAAAGAGTTTTCTTTATTTTCATGACTATGAAGGCATCAAAACTATGAATTAACACATGTGGAATTATATACATAACAAACAAGTGTGAAACAACTGAAAATATGTCATATTCTAGGTTCTTCAAAGTAGCCACCTTTTGCTTTGATTACTGCTTTGCACACTCTTGGCATTCTCTTGATGAGCTTCAAGAGGTAGTCCCCTGAAATGGTCTTCCAACAGTCTTGAAGGAGTTCCC
Organism: Bufo bufo; assembly: GCF_905171765.1. NCBI lineage: Eukaryota > Metazoa > Chordata > Amphibia > Anura > Bufonidae > Bufo > Bufo bufo. The sequence continues at coordinate 523,051,067 of NC_053390.1, read as the reverse complement.
AGAGATGCTTCGCACTTGTTGGCCCTTTTGCATTCACTCTGCGGTCCAGCTCACCCCAAACCATCTCGATTGGGTTCAGGTCCGGTGACTGTGGAGGCCAGGTCATCTGGCGCAGCACCCCATCACTCTCCTTCATGGTCAAATAGCCCTTACTTTCAAAGTTTTCCCAATTTTTCGGCTGACTGACTGACCTTAATTTCTTAAAGTAATGATGGCCACTAGTTTTTCTTTACTTAGCTGCTTTTTTCTTGCCATAATACAAATTCTAACAGTCTATTCAGTAGGACTATTAGCTATGTATCCACCTGACTTCTCCTCAACGCAACTGATGGTCCCAACCCCATTTATAAGGCAAGAAATCCCACTTATTAAACCTGACAGGGAACACCTGTGAAGTGAAAACCATTTCAGGGGACTACCTCTTGAAGCTCATCAAGAGAATGCCAAGAGTGTGCAAAGCAGTAATCAAAGCAAAAGGTGGCTACTTTGAAGAACCTAGAATGACATATTTTCAGTTGTTTCACACTTGTTTGTTATGTATATAATTCCACATGTGTTAATTCATAGTTTTGATGCCTTCAGTGTGAATCTACAATTTTCATAGTCATGAAAATAAAGAAAACTCTTTGAATGAGAAGGTGTGTCCAAACTTTTGGTCTGTACTGTGTATATATATATATATATATATATATACATATATATATATATATATATATATATATATATATATATATTGTGGGGTTTCGCTCTGGTAGATAGGGTAAGCGGGCGCAGTACAGAGGCAAAATACAAGTTCTTAGCTGAAAATGTCAGCGTTTATTCACACTTGAGGCAATTGCACAAAACAGCACGTAACTTTGCAGTCTTGGTGTTAATTCACACACAATGGAAAGTTCATATAACACAAGTCACCTTGCTGGCAGTTCTGCCTCCAGTAGTCCACAGCAGGCTTTAGGGGGCCTGTTTTCCCAGCATGCGGCTCTCAGGCCTCCAGCAGGGCACAAAGCCTCAGATCCCAAAAACAGAGACATCTCTGCTGAGCCCAGCTGCCTATTTAAGGACAGCCAGGTGCTGCCAAAACCCGGATCGCCACTTAAACTCCGGTCCGGTATTTGATCTCACCTGGCTGGAAACCAGCCCAGCTGCATATGCTGGGAGGAAAATACCTGCCTTGCCAGACACAACCCCTCACTGTGTCACAAAAAATATATATATATAAAACCATATTTTTCACTTTATAAGACGCACCTGATGATAAGACGCACTTAGGTTTTTGTGGAGGAAATTTATAAAATAAAATATTTTGAACCAAATGGTGTACTTTTGGTGGGTTTTGTAATAATGGGAGGTCTGTGGATGGTGCACTGTTATGGGGGATCTGTGGAGGACACTGTTATGGGGATCTGTGGAAGACAGTGTTATAGGAGGATTTGTGGAGGACATTTATTGGGGGATCTGTGGATGACTGTGTTATGGGGGAATCTGACCCGATTACATTGGGCCCCAATTATAGAAGCCCAGCCATCACATATAAAGTGTATGCAGCAGCCCCTAGCAGCGCTGATTTGCTAAAATAGCAGTAATCGTTTATCTGCAGTACTCACTATGCATATCATATGTCATATTAAAATAGGATACCATGATGAAATAGAGATTGACTGGGGATGGGAAATCTATAATAAGATGAAATATATATAGTCCCTTAGTTCGAGGTGTAGGATCGCGTTTGTGCGATCGTAAACCTCCAATCCAACACTACACTTTAACCCTGGGAGGTTCCCATGGAGATGGGGAAGCCTGCCAGAGGAGAGTGTGGTCTGGCTGTATGTAGGCGACTCGGGGAGGCTAGAGCGAGCCCTGGGAGGATCGTAACTGCAGATGTCCTGGAGCTAGGAGCAGACACACCACACAGCAGCCAGGGGCAGAGACAGAAGCAAGCCGCCGTCCAGGTATCGCAAGCGGCACAGACACGCGGACAAACAGGAGAGGTGAGCGGGTAGGGTGGAGAGCGCAGAACACCACTGTTCATGTCATGCCGCCACGCTCGCCTATTATGTCTATTCGCTTTATAAGACGCACGGCCACTTTCCCCCCACTTTTTTGGGGGAAAAAGTGCATCTTATAAAGTGAAAAATATGGAAAAGCCATGTTTCAAAGACTATGTGCACCTCATGGATCAATAGCTTGTAGAACTACCTTTACCATCAATAACTTTAAGTAATCATTTTCTGTATGACTTTATCAGTCTCTTACATGATTCTGGAAGAATTTTGGCCCAATTGTCTTCACATTGCTTCAGTTCATTGTGGTTTGTGGGCATTTGTTTATGCAATGCTGTATTAGCTTCCCACCACAACATTTCAATTGTGTTAAGGTTTGGACTTTGACTGGGCCATTGCAAAATTTTAAGTCATTATGTAGATTTGCTGGTATACTTGGGATCATTGTCCTATTGTATGACCCAGTTTCGGCCAGGCTTTAACTATTGGATAGATTGCCTCACATTTGACTCTAAAATACTTTGGTGTACAGAGGAGTTAATGGTTGACTCAGTGACTGCAAGGAGTGAAGTGTTTGTGCTGATATGCTGTGTTTGGTTTTCATCAAATATGGAGCTTGAATTGTGGCCAAACCTTTTTGACTTTGTTTTTTTCTGCCCAAAGATTTCTAAGATCACTGATGATGTCTTTCGTACTTGGCTTTGTGTTAACAGACTCCTGAATGCTACAGACTAGCAAACTACCAAAACTTCTTCTGTTATAGAGGTGGTCAGGGGTATTTGATGAGTAAAACCTAGCTGCCACTTACCTTCTTAATTCATATTGAAGCAGTAAGGCTGTACTTAATTTTTCACACACAGTTTCAGCATTTTGGCCTAGTTTTTGTTCAATAAATAATGGCACAGTGAAATTTGTCATGTATTGTTCATCTGAGGCTGTATATATGTACCTAATTTTAAAACCTTGTAAGGACCAAATGTTTTTTTTTATTATGTCCTGATATGTAAAATCATAAAATTCAAAGATGGTGTACATTGTTTTTCTCTACATATATATGCACAAACTATATATGTGTTTACATGTCCTATTAAAATTCTAATAGAAATAATAGTATAGGTCACATTGCAGTTCAGAATTCATTGTAGTGCCTGCCAAGAGCAATCAGTCTCGATAAATTCCACTATTGTATAACTGATAATTATCTTGTATGGCTATTTTTGAAGCATGCCAAATGCAGTCAGACTTGCTTAATCTATGCTTCGTTTATCCAGATGCCAGGCTGTATGCAAGTTTTAAAGGGTGACCAGCCTTCCAGAAACATTGTATGTTATCTAGTTAGACTAATACTGTTAAAATCAGGATGAAAACTGGGTCTACACAGCTCAGCATACTCGGCAGTTGGTGTTCCAGCCACTCTCGCTGTCTAAATCATTGAATTGTGCTTGTTCATGCATTTTCATATTGTGCATCTGAATACAAATTATGGGCAAGACAACTCAGATCACATTAAACATTGGGGATGTCGGAGAATTGAGCAATGCTTTAATGTTTTTGCTTGAAATACTATTAAAGGACTTTAAAAATCAGAAATGAGTGCTTTTATGCATCCATTCAAAACTTTACCCTAGTTTCTGTCAAGTGTATAAATTGGTTGATTTTACAGTTTTCAAGTTTCTGTAATTTCCTAAGTATTTACTGCTTTTGCATGATCTTTGTGTCATTTCTTGAACACAAATACGGGCTATCTACAATAGTTTTTCTTGTATGTCTTTTGCTGTTTCCAATTCTTTATTTCTATTTGTCTACAATATTTGCTGCTAAAGATGAGAACATTTCTGTAAATTCGACTTGTGTCCGAATCTAAAGTACATAACGTTCATGTCTCTTCCTCACTCTCTTTCTCCGTCCCTCTCATTCTCATTTTTTTCTCTTTCTCTCTTTTACCTTGAAGAAAACCATCTGAAATGTATCATTCTATAGAATCCACATAAAAAAAAATTCTGGTCGTTTTTACAGAATCAGTTTGCTTATCTCCATTTGTTATAGAGTTAAAGTGGTTGTCTGGCCATATATATTGATGACCTATCGTCAGGATAGGTCATCAATATCAGATCGGCAGGAGTCCCTTGAAGGAACTTCAATCTTGGAAAAATATAAGCATGTCAAAATGGCTTTCGTTAGAACCCCCACCTTAAAGGGTTGTCTCAATTGTTTCAAACTGACAACCCTTGACCATATGCCCTATTAGGGACTCATGGAAATCAGCTGATGTCCACAGTTTTTATTTGCTAGAAATTTTAATCAGCTTTACATTTCCCCTGCAATATTTAAGTGAATGATCATGTCTAAGCAGCACATAGATAGTTCCTGTCCAGGAATAATAACTCAAATGAGGTCCTTCATTTATTCCAAATAGTAGTGCTGACAGCATGAAGAACCATTAGCACCACATGCTCCCTACACAGTGGTGTTATCTTGTAGCTACACTCCACTAATTACAAAATCTTGGTTGCAACCCTAGATAGTGGAAATGTTACATGGAAATTTCGGCCAACCATCTTTTAAAAACTTGTCTTTCAAAAATGTCATTGTCCACATTGGAAGGTTTAGGCCATTGTCAGACAAAACTGTATGGGTTCAGCATGATTTCGTCGAATGATTTCGTCATTGCACTCAGTTTGAAAAAAGTTTTATAAAAGTTGAAAGTACAAAATTACCCATTGCAATAAGAAAAAAGCAGTATTTACAATAACATTCACATTTTATATTTTTTTTCCAGTCCTCGAATGAGATTGTCTTTCATCGTATTCTCGACGCAGGCAACAACAATTATGCCACTAACAGGAGACAGGTATGTTTCTGATTGCTTGGCTACATGTTTGAGCGAGAATTACATTTACTAGTTTATGCTGTGTTTTCATTGTTTTACTATGTTTCATAAATCTGTTTGACATTATTGTATGTGAACATTTCTCTACTCTGTACTTATTAGTTGTCACATCACAGTCAACCCCTTTAAGGTGCTTGTCAACTGCACTGTAATTACAGATTTTTCATCACATTCTCTTGATGAAAAAACTGTAATTACACTGCGCTGCCGCTACAATGTTGACGACTTGCAGGTAAATATTGAAGAGGACGCAGAGCTCACACATGCGCTGCTGCATCTTCTAACAGCTGATTGGTGGAAGTTTCGGGAATTGGACCCCCACAGACCTGATATTGATGAACTATCCTGAGGACAGGTCATCAATATCAGAAAACTGGGCATTCCCTTTAATCTAAGAGATGTGCCCCTTCCCAAGAACCTTGGCCAACTGCTGCTTTTTCTGCGTAAGATGTAGTCGCCACTGTGGCTGTCCATGTAATACATGGGCATTGGGCAACATAAGTCCTCCAGTAGGATAGCACATGCTTGTTTCTGGATCATACAAGTGAATTCCAAGAGAGGATCAATGTTGCCTAACTTTTTTTTGGACATCTAATTCAGAAATCACAGCTGATGTATTAGTAAACTATATAAGCCATAATTGAGTTATATATGTGCATAGCTCAGAATATGGTATGAAGACATCAGCAGCATTTATTGTGAACTGTAAAATTATGATAATTGCAATTCCAATAACCTGAAGTGCATTCAGCTTGAAAAAAAAAATCACAGATATGAAACTATTTTACAAACGTTGGAAAAAGTCCCATTTTTAAGGACCGTCCAGAAAGTTACAAATGGTTAGGAACCCTGGAGGGGATCTCTCCTCTATGGTGGCATACGGACAGTGACATTCCTTGTTGTAGTGGTTGATTTAATTCAATTCTATTGTGACATAGAAATTAACAGCATTATTGTCATACAATTCAATATTAATCAGTTCTTCCACAAATGTACAGCCCCAGGTACACATATATGCATTTTCAAACAGTATTCATACACGCTCATACATACTGTACATATAAACACATACTCAAACAGATAAAAACAGGCATACACATTAACAATATCTACACCTAGAGGGTGTGTGAGACTAGGGCATCAACTGCAACTACAGAAGCTGATCTACAATCTATCTACCACATCCGGTCTGTTATAACTCAAGGACCACAGGGTTTGAGTCAGAAGGGAAAACTGATGCCCTTTGTTGCCCTATAGCATTCATAGCAGTCAACAAAGTTGGTATAACAGTCCAGTCCTTGTTGCCCTAATTTGTTCCGTAGCGGTATAGTAAGGTCTGATTCCATAATCTATCCCTTTCTTGCATCATTGCTTGTATATTGTTCTATACTAAAAAAAAGTATTTGGTCTATTTTTGACATGATGGTAAGGACTATCACGAAAACTAATTTAGATATTTTTTAAGTGGACTGGATTAGCAGGATTTATTATTATATTTACTATTATTTATGATAAAGTATCATTCCAAAAATAAGTGTACAATAAAAATGAAGTAAGTGACAGACTTATACAGAGAGGGAGAGTACCTTGTCCACAAGGGCTTACAATCTACAAGGGAAAAACAATATTTGCACTGTTGTTGAAAGATCTATTGTTTACAGTTCATTACATTTCTTTGTCACGTGACTATGGCATAATCTTTTAACACAACTATACTTTAAAAGATTTGACTTCTAATGTAGTTGCTTTTTGTATTCACTAAACCAGGAAATAAAAATTCAAAGAATACTAGATTTTTCTTTGGCAACATGTTTTGAATTTTAGCCCTTTTGTTGCATGTTTGCCCATCAGAAAATCTATTGTTAATATGTTCCAGACACATGGCAATCATGATCATAGTTAAATGAAAACATTTCACTATGCAAAGTACCGTAACTAATTTATAGATATACTTTGAGGTATTTCACTCAGTGGGGTAAAATATCTCTGTGCACTGGTGGCTAGATAGATAGATAGATAGTTTTAATGAATACTTTGCTCCCTATAGGCTGTATGAGGGTTTTTACAATATTTTCAAAAGCCCTGCAATGTTTTCCAGTTGATTGGTCCAATGGTCCTGCTGCCCTTCTTTACAAATAGGATAGGATAGGGACAGACAAGGACTGTGTCTACTACCCACGGATAAAGGACTGTGGTAATGTAATCCAACACAAGCAGGAAGTGCAATTTTGTTTGTAGTACTGCTGCTACTATTACTACTACTACCACCTTGTGGCTATCAATGGATAAGCTATGATTTTGACTGTCTCTTTTTGTCCTTAGTTCACTGTTACATTGAAACATGCTGAGTAGAACTAGCCTTTCTTCAGTTGAATGCATGCCAAATTTGATTTACCATATTTTTCGCCCTATAAGATGGTGCGGCCCATAAGACGCACCTAAGTTTTTGAGGAGGAAAATAAGAAAAAATATATTTTTAACCAAAAGGTGTGCTTTTGGTGGGTTTTGAACTAATGGTGGTCTGTGCATGACACTATTATGGGGGATCTGTGGATGGCGCTGTTATGGGGGGAATCTGTGGATGGTACTGTTATGTGGGGTATCTGTGGATGGCAATGGGGGGATCTGTCAATGGCATTTTTATGGGGAAGGGCATCTGTGGATGGCACTGTTATGGGGTGGGGGATCTATGGATGGCACTGTTATGGGGTGGGGGATCTGTGGATGGCCCTATTATGGGGTGGAGGATCTGTGGATGACACTGTTATGGGGAGATCTGTGGATGACACTACTATATATGTGTCATCCACAGATCCCCCCCCCATAACAGTTTCCCCTCGCCGCTTACAGCAGTATTTCTAGTAATCACTACTCTAGTAACAGTAATCCTTAACCTCCTAATAAATTTAACTAAAGTTGCGCTCTCCCCTGTATCACAGCACTTACTAACAAGCATCCGGAGAAGGCAGAGCGGCTGGCAGCATTTCGTCACTCACTATCGTTGCGCGCCTGCTCCGCCTGCTTCATTCATAAAGTGGGAGGAGCAGGCATGCAACGTCAATGAGTGACGTAACGCTGCCAGCCCCTCTGCCTACTCCGGATGCTTGTTAGTAAGTGCTGATACAGGGGAGAGCGAAACTTTAGTTAAATTTATTAAGGATTACTGTTACCAAAGTAGTGATTACTAGTGTTGTAGTAAAAATATTAATAGTTGTAATCCACTCGCATCAAAGTTTGTGTAAGGAAAAAGGTGAATCACTTCTCTCAGCCCCAGTCAGAGAGAGACACCAATGTTACCATCTTGATAGAAAATTCTGAGCAAACTCCCTCCGCCCTTCTCAGTCTGCTCACCTTTATTTACTAGCAAAAGGTGTAAAAGGGGCTGGCCCACACAGGAAGTGATGTCAAAGGACAGGGCGGGGCAATCAATGTGGCCGGGCAGACAATGCACACGCCCCATCCCTGTATAAGGAAGGATGAGTCATGTCCATTGTCTGATCAGCCAGATGGCCGCCCACCCCACATCACTGTCAGCATGGACCTCATTCAATACTGCTCAAAGGTGATCAGTATCTAATAAAGATCATTCTACTGGTTCCCATAGGTTTGAAATTATCTGCGAGGCATTGCTACGGCTATTGTCAGTATACGGTACTAGTATACTGTTAGCGGTTTTCTTCAGGCAGGTTTATGCTGGTATAAGATGAGGCATCAGACCTCCAACCCGTGAATATTTCCCTGTGCAACGAATATCCCTTTGCTTCTGATCAGAGAGATAAATATCAGCCCAGACTGAACTTAGGTTGTTAAATATCTGACATCTTTATTTTTCATCACATACTTATAGGGCTTTTTGGGGGTGGGCGCATATTGTTTCTCAAGGTCCAATTGGAACAATCCTGGTATTTCTAAAGAGGCTCTGGGAACATGTGTCACCAAATTACAGTTGAAACTTTGTTAAACAATGCTGGTATCTGCTGTATACAATACTTGCAAAAGAGCTATTTTACACTGAACAGGGTTCCCTCTATATGCTAACAAGGTGCATAGGCTATCTTAGTTTGTTTCATTGTATGTGAGGTGAGATGTTAAATAGCTCCTTTGTTCAGAGATGCTGCTATTGTGTCCAGCACTGGCAGAGGGTGTGTTACGTGCTAATTCGATGAGCTGCATGCATCAGAGATGAGGCTTGTATAATATATGTCTTATCTGTGATGTATCAAACCATTTATGAAAAATCCCTTTCATATACCGACAAGGCAGATATGCATGTCTTAAAGGCAGATATGTCTCCAAGCCCACGGGAAGGTTTTCATACTGACGGTTTTGCCACTGGTCCCGATTCAGCCAAAGTACCCTCTGCTAGAGCGCTCCTTGGCTAAATCAGACACCGGGAGACAGATGACAATTTATAAAAACACACACGCATCCTAAAGTAAAATGTCCGCATAATAAAATTTCCACAACACTAGAAATACTGCTGTGAGCGTCGGGGCCCAGTGTAAGAGTACAGTGACGGCACCGGGCCCCACCGCAAGTTCCCGAACTCCAGCCCCTCCTCTCTCCCCGCTGATACATCGCAGTCTACGATGCTGCAGCATTGCAGACTGCGATGTAAAATGGCAGCATTCGCCCCATAAGACACAGGGGCATTTCCCCCCCACTTTTTTGGGGAAAAAGTGCGTCTTAGGGGCGAAAAATACTTAATTGTTTGCCTGGTTTCTTCTTAGTTGGATTTTAAATCCACTTAAAGAGGACCTTTCACCGATTCTTACCCTATGAACTAACTATACAGACATGTGGAGCGGCGCCCGGGGATCTCCCTGCACTTACTATTATCCCCGGGCGCCGCTCCGTTCTGCCGTTATGCCCTCCGGTATCTCCGCTCACTAAGTTATAGTAGGCGGAGATACCAGTCCCTAAGTTATGGTAGGCGGAGTCTGCCCTAGCGCTGGCCAATCGCAGCGCAGAGCTCACAGCCTGGGAGGTTATTTTCTCCCAGGCTGTGAGCTATGCAATGCGATTGGCCAGCGCTACAGAAGAACAAGGGCAGACTCCGCCTACCATAACTTAGGGAACGGAGATACCGGAGGACATAGCAGGAGAACGGAGCGGCGCCCGGGGATAATAGTAAGTGCAGTGAGATCCCCGGGCGCCGCTCCACATGTCTGTATAGTTAGTTCATAGGGTAAGAATCGGTGAAAGGTCCTCTTTAAGCCTTTAAACATATAGTGGTATCTGAGATGCTGTAAGACCCATTTCCCTGATCTTAATGCATCAATTTGCTTTCTTGACAAACATTACAGTTAATGATTAGAGTTGAGCGGACAGCTGGATGTTCGGGTTCGACGGGTTGGCCGAACTTCTAAATAAATTTCGAGTTTGGGACCCGAACATGACCCGGAACCTGAACCCCATTCAAGTGATTGGGGACCCAAACTTTTGAGCACTAAAATGGCTTTAAACATGTCATGGAAAGGGCTAGAGGGCTGCAAATGGCATCAAAATGTGGTTAAAAGCATGGCAAGTGCTCTGCAGACAAATGTGGATAGGGAAATGACTTTAAATAACATAAAATATGTAAAAATAAAAAATAATAATCTTGATCTAGGAGGACGAGGTCTTAATGGAGTAGGAGGTTGAGGAGGCGGTGTAGGTGGAAGCGGCAGTGGAGGAGGAGGTAGCCAACACTGGTTTTTGGTTTAAATTTTTTGGTTTGTTATTTTTTGGTTTAAATTAGGGTACACTCCAAAACATTAGAAAATATAACCTGTGATAACCCCCTCCAGTCATGCTAAACACACATTCAGACAATACACTGGCTGCAGGGCAGGCCAGCACCTCCAAGGCGTAAAGGGAAAGCTCAGGCCATGTGCCCAATTTGGAGACCCAGAAGTTGCAGGAGGCAGAACCATCAGTCAGTTCATGTAGGCGTGTGCAAACATACTGCTCCACCATGTCGCATGTCCCCGTGATGTTCACGATCCAATTGGATATCTGCTCTATCAACTTTCGATGTTCTTTTCTGCGCCTACCATGTTGATCACGGTTAGCGGCGAATCAGGGTTCCACCCTGGAGAGGGAGCGTGAGAAAGAGACCACATCCAAGGGAGATCAATGGATGAGATTTTATTGTGATCGAGCGGAAATGTGGGAGAAGCTATTAAAACGGAAGAATTAAAGGAAAGGAGGGGGCACGCGGCCATTACCCACTCCTGACTTGGGGAGGTAGTGACGATAAATAACAATACAGGAATCTTAAGATGCCCTGTTATTTGAATGATTAATTAAAAATTACAGGGAATGTCACTGCAGTATTTTGTATTAGGAAACGTTAGACAGGAGAGGCCCTGCTGCCGCTTTGTTGACTCCAGATAACTTCTGCCTGATCGCACGTCCCTGTGACGTCCACCATCCATTTGGCTTCTCTATCAACTTTTGATGTTCTTTTCTGAGCTTACCATGTTGATCACGGTTATCGGCGAATCAGGGTTCCACGTCAGAGAGGGAGCGGTAGAAAGGGAGGGAGCGGCGGCCGGGACAGAACGAGACTCATTTAACTTGAATGGGTCCGTGATCCGTCCGCACCGTAAAAAAATAGAGCATGTTATTTTATTTAGTGGTGCATGTACAGAAACACCATAGAAACATTCCGTAGCGCTTCCGTGGGTTGATGTGCCTCCGTTCCGCACCGCACGGCCGGGCAATAGTCGTGTGCATGAGGCCTAAAATAGTAGTAATCAAACCGTCATCTCATCCCGCAAAAAATTAGACATACCCAAAAAGTCACCCAAAAAATAAAAATAAACTCTGGCTTTCAGAATATGTAGACACTAAAAAAATCATTATGTAAAACTGAAACAAACAACCAAAAAAATATTTGATATTGTCGCATCCGTAACAACCTGCTCTATAAAAATAGCTCATGATCTAACCTGTCAGATGAACATTGTAAAAAAAACAAAAAATAAAAGTGCCAAAACAGCTATTTTTTTCCCTACCTCACAAAAAGTGTAATATAGAGCAGCCAAAAATCATATGTACCCTAAAATAGTACCAACAAAACTGCCAACTTATCCCGTAGTTTCCAAAATGGGGTCACTTTTTTGGAGTTTCTACTCTAGGGGTGCGTCAGGGGTCTTCAAATGTGATATGGCAACTTAAAATTATCCCAGTAAATTTCTGCCCTCCAAAAACCAAACCAGCAGTTCACGATCACAAATGGGGTGTTTCTGTAAACTACAGAATCAGGGTAATAAATATTAAGTTTTGTTTGGCTGTTAACCCTTGCTTTGTTAGTGGACAAAAATTGATTAAAATGGAAAATCTACCAGAAAAGTGAAATTCTGAAAATTCATCTACAATTTCCTTGAATTCTTGTGGAACACCTAAAGGGATAACAAAGTTTGTAAAATCAGTTTTGAATATCTTGCAGGATGTAGTTTCGAAAATGGGACCATTTATGGGTGGTTTCTATTATGTAAGCCCCACAAAGTGACTTCAGACCTGAACTGGTCCTTAAAAATTGGGTTTTGGAAATTTTCTTATAAATTTTAGGATTTGCTTCTAAACTTCTAAGCCTTCTAATATCCCAAAAAAAGAAAATGTAATTTACAAAATGATGCAAACATAGAGTAGACATATGGGAAATGTAAAGTAATAACTATTTTAGGAGGTATCACTATCTGTTTTAAAAGCGGAGAAATAGAAATTTTCCAAATTCTTGGTAAATTTGGTATTCTTTAAAAAAATAAAAATTTAATATTTTGACTCAAATTTATCTCAGAATGGCTTGGATGAGTAAAAGCGTTTTAAAGTTATCACCACATAAAGTACCACTTGTCAGATTTGCAAAACATGGCCTGGTCCTTAAAGTGAAAAATGGCAGGGTCCTGAAGGGGATAATAGAGCTGTGGTGCCTACGTTTGTGTTTGCCTGCCCACATTTTATTTTGCTCTTGCAGCGCTTTCTCAAGGCAATGCTTTTGTCTTCTGGCAGCATGGAGAAAACTGCCAGATGGGAGTTGTTCAGGGGTAGAAGCAGTAAAGCTGGGTTTAGCTCTGACATATTTTGAACCTAATCCAACCACTGCATCGGCCACATCACCAGATCCTGACGGACACCTGACCTTAGCTATTCTTTGGGGTGTATGTGGCCTCTGCTCCTTATTGTTGCCACCATCACCCCCCTACTCTGATGTTTCCTCCTCTTTAGCACCCTGATCCAGCTCCCAGGTCCTGTCCAGCACACAATCTTCATCTGAGTCATCACCCTCCCTTTTCTTTCTATCAGACTGAGAGATATCATAGTGGATTCTTTGGCTCCCCCTCCCCTGCTCTTTCCTGACTTCTTCTGTTGCTGCCCCCAACACCAATAGTGCAGCTACGGGGGCTACTACTACTACTACCACCAACAACATGGCTCTGCCTGGGGTCTGCAGCCTCCTCCTCATGGCAGTACAAATGCTGACTGCTAGTTTGTGTTTCTACTACCTACATTCTGGCTCTGGGTATTTTGTTTGGAACCCTTCGTTGCCTGGACATTTTTAGGCCTCTCAGATAATATTGTGCACTACCCTGTGTATTGGTGTAGTAAACACGTATATATGCTGCTAGTTTGAATATAATCAACAACCATCCCCACAAAAAAAAAGAAAAATTTGATTTAAAAAAACGTGTTAATAAAGGAAAACTAATTTGGGCCTAAATTTGTTATCACTCCCAGATACTTTTATGTGCTACTGTCTATTGATGCAGTAATCACACACATACCATATACACTCACCTAAAGAATTATTAGGAACACCATACTAATATGGTGTTGGACCCCCTTTTGCCTTCAGAACTGCCTTAATTCTACGTGGCATTGATTCAACAAGGTGCTGATAGCATTCTTTAGAAATATTGATAGGATAGCATCTTGCAGTTGATGGAGATTTGAGGGATGCACATCCAGGGCACAAAGCTTCCGTTCCACCACATCCCAAATATGCTCTATTGGGTTGAGATCTGATGACTGTGGGGGCCATTTTAGTACAGTGAACTCATTGTCATGTTCAAGAAACCAATTTGAAATGATTCGAGCTTTGTGACATGGTGCATGATCATGCTGGAAGTAGCCATCAGAGGATGGGTACATGGTGGTCATGAAGGGATGGACATGGTCAGAAACAATGCTCAGGTAGCCCGTGGCATTTAAACGATGCCCAATTGGCACTAAGGGGCTGTCATGGTCTTACCTGCTTGCTGCTCTCCTTCATTTGACATGTGCTGGCGGCCATCTTGGGTCCTGGGTTTCTTGTAGCCTTCCACCCTGCGGCTCCTCCTTCCCCTGGGAGGAGCTGGATGCCTAGCTCATATATATAGGAGGTCTGTGGCTTCAGTTCCTTGCTTGGTCCTCTTGTGTTCACATGCTTCTAAGACTGCTGCTGCTTCTGGTTCCTGATCCTGGCTTCGTCTGACTACCCTGCTGGTTCCTGATCCTGGCTTCGTCTGACTACCCTGCTGGTTCCTGATCCTGGCTTCGTCTGACTACCCTGCTGGTTCCTGATCCTGGCTTCGTCTGACTACCCTTCTGGTTCCTGACCTCTGGCTTCGCAAAGACTCTGCTCGGTTTCACCATCCGTTTAGACTTTTGCTTTACAGCTTTATTTTCAATAAAGCCTTCTTATTTTCACTTATCTCTTGTTGTACGTCTGGTTCATGGTTCCGTGACATTAGGACCAAGCCATGAATTCTGACGGTACAGGGCCATCCTCGCTACCCACGCTGGTTGCCAGACTTGATCAGCAGGATCACCTGTTGGGTCGGTTCGCTGTGGCGTTGCAAACCCTGCTTGAACGCATGGCTCATTTCGCTCCCGTTGCCGATGGGTCGGTTGTCGCTCCTGGGCTCGCTCCTACTGCCGCTCCGGTTGTTGCGCCAGAGTCTACCCCGACACCTGTTGTTGCGCCTGCGGTGTTTCGGGGTATGACCGGTTCTGCCCCTCTTCCACAGCGCTTTGGGGGAGAGCCAACTCAGTGCCGAGGTTTCCTTAACCAGGTGGGCATTTATTTCGAGTTGCTGCCACATGCCTTTCCTACTGAGAGATCAAAGGTGGGCTTCTTGATCTCGCTGCTCTCGGACAAGGCCTTGGCCTGGGCCAGCCCTTTATGGGAGAACAACAATCCGGTGGTTGCCGAGTTTTCCGGTTTTGTTGCTTCTCTTCGGAAGGTATTCGATGTGCCGGCTCGTGCTGCCTCTGCTGCGAAGCTCCTTATGTCCATCAGACAGGGTTCACGATCCGTAGCTGAATACGCCATTGAGTTTCGTACCCTGGCAGCAGAGGTGGGCTGGAATAATGAGGCTCTGGTCGCTGCTTTCTCTCATGGTCTCTCGGATGCCTTGAAGGATGAGGTTGCAGCTAAGGACCTACCAGTTGAGCTCGAGTCTCTTATTTCTTTCCTGATTTTGATTGACACCAGACTCAGGGAGAGACCTTCCTTTAAGGAGAACCTGCGGAGGTCTTCTAACAGATTGGTGCCTACGTTTGCTGTCCCACCCGTGCCTCCCTCTCCTCCCACGCCTCCTGGGGATGACTTGTCTGGGGGTGAACCCATGCAGCTGGGGTTTGCTCGCCTGTCCGAGGGGGAGAGGGCACTCCGGAGACGCGAGGGCCGATGCATGTACTGTGGTCTCGGTGGGCATTTTCGGTTGGCATGTCCGAACCGTCCGGGAAACGCTCGTACCCTGAGATCCTGTCGGGGGCAGATCTTGGGTGGAGTCTCCTCGTCCCCGGTTTCCCGTGTTGACAAACCACTGATCACTGTTGTCCTCTCCTGGGTCGGGGGCTCGGTGACGACCCAGGCGTTGGTGGACTCTGGTGCTGGTGGTTTGTTCATTGATAGTGTGTTCGCTGCCGCCAATTCCATTCCTCTGCAGGCTCGAGGTTCCCCACTGGCTCTTGAGGCGATAGACGGCAGACCCCTTCTGCCGCCACACGTGACTCATGAGACCCTTCCAGTGGGGATAGCCATTGGTGCCGTTCACAGAGAATCGGTCTGCCTCCAGGTTATTTCGTCTCCACACTACTCGGTGGTCTTGGGGTACCCCTGGCTCCAGAAGCATAATCCGACTTTCGATTGGAGATCGGTCGAGATCCTCTCGTGGTCACCGCAGTGTGGGGCTAGTTGCATCCATGGGTCTGTCAAGTTGCTGTGTACTTCCTCGGACTCTCTGTTGCCTCCTGAATACGAGGAGTACCGGGATGTATTCGATAAGGTGCGCGCGGTTGCCCTACCTCCGCACCGCCCATACGATTGTGCCATAGAGTTACAATCTGGTGCCGTTCCTCCTCGTGGCAAAGTCTATCCACTGTCGGTAGCGGAGAATGAGGCCATGGAGGAGTACGTGAGGGAGGCGCTTTCACGCGGACACATTCGCAAATCTTCGTCCCCGGCAGGGGCTGGATTTTTCTTTGTGAAAAAGAAGGGCGGTGAGTTGAGGCCTTGCATCGATTACAGGGGTCTCAATCGCATCACGATCAAGAACGCTTACCCGATACCCTTGATTTCCGAGCTGTTCGATCGCCTTAAAGGGGCCACGGTCTTTACCAAACTCGACCTGAGGGCGGCATATAACCTGGTAAGGATCAAGGCGGGCGATGAGTGGAAGACCGCGTTTAACACCAGGACCGGTCATTACGAATCCTTGGTTATGCCCTTTGGGTTGTGCAATGCGCCCGCAGTCTTTCAGGAATTCATCAACGATGTTTTCCGTGACCTGTTGCAGCAGTGTGTGGTAGTCTATTTGGATGACATCTTGGTATATTCTGAATCCATGGAGGCCCACATTCTGGATGTCAGACGAGTGTTGCAACGGTTACGAGAGAACAAGCTGTTCGGTAAGCTTGAGAAATGCGAATTTCACCGATCCCAGGTAACCTTCTTAGGTTACATCATTTCCGCTGAGGGGTTCTCCATGGATCCTGAGAAGGTTTTGGCTGTCTTACAGTGGCCCCAGCCCAGTGGTCTTCGTTCCCTGCAGCGCTTTTTGGGCTTCGCCAATTATTATCGGAAGTTCATCAGGGACTTTTCCATGCTGGCCAAGCCTCTCACGGATCTGACCAGGAAGGGCAGTAATTCCCAGGTCTGGCCGCTCGAGGCCATCCGAGCTTTTGAGGCCCTAAAGTCCGCCTTTGTGTCGGCTCCGATTCTGTCGCATCCCAACCCTGGGTTGCCCTTTGTCCTCGAGGTGGACGCGTCTGAGACGGGAGTAGGCGCCCTTCTGTCTCAGCGTAGAACACCAGAGGGTCCTCTGCTTCCTTGTGGGTTTTACTCCCGGAAACTGTCTTCCGCGGAGTGCAACTATCAGATTGGTGACAGGGAGTTATTGGCCATCGTGCAGGCCCTTAAAGAATGGAGGCACTTGCTCGAGGGTTCGGTGGTTCCGGTTCTCATCCTGACGGACCACAAGAATCTGACCTACCTTTCTGAGGCCAAGAGATTGACACCACGTCAGGCCAGATGGGCTCTGTTCTTGTCACTTTTTAATTACGTGGTCTCCTACCTACCCGGTTCCAAGAACATCAGGGCGGATGCCTTATCACGGCAGTACTCCGAGCTGTCCAGGGAGGAGTCGATTCCGACTTCGGTCATACCTCCGAATCAGATCCTGGCCGCCATTCGCACCAGCCTGACCTCTCCCCTGGGTGAGCAGATTTTGGCGGCTCAATCTGGTGCTCCCTCTGGGAGACCCAACGGCAGATGTTTTGTGCCTGAGGAGTTGCGCACTCGGTTGTTGCGAACCTACCATAACTCCAAGACCGCGGGGCATCCTGGAAAGAATCAGCTGTCCTGGGCTGTTTCACGTCTGTTCTGGTGGCCTTCCCTACGTTCCGACATCGCCGCATATGTAGCGGCATGCTCCGTTTGTGCCCAGAGTAAGTCCCCTCGGCACCTTCCGTTGGGCCTTCTGCAACCCATAGCCACCGGGGAGCGCCCATGGTCACACCTGGGGATGGATTTCATTGTGGACCTCCCTGCATCCCGAGGCCATACGGTCATTCTCATGATTGTGGATCGGTTTTCCAAAATGTGCCACTGTGTTCCTCTCAAGAAGTTACCCTCTGCACAAGAGTTGGCCACGATTTTTGCCAGGGAGGTCTTCCGGTTGCACGGTTTGCCTAAGGAGATTGTGTCGGATCGGGGGAGTCAGTTTGTGTCCAGGTTCTGGCGCGCCTTTTGCTCCCAGTTGGGGATTCATCTCTCCTTCTCCTCGGCCTACCACCCTCAGTCCAATGGGGCCGCAGAACGATCCAATCAGGCCTTGGAGCAATTCCTTCGTTGCTATGTCTCCGATCACCAAGACAATTGGGTTGACCTCCTGACTTGGGCTGAGTTTGCCAGGAACACGGCGGTGAACTCTTCCTCTGGGACGTCTCCCTTCATGGCCAATTATGGGTTCCAACCTGCCGTGTTACCGGAGGTATTCTCTCCCCAGGATATTCCGGCTGTGGAGGATCACCTTTCTGTCCTACGTGCTTCTTGGGTACAGATCCAGAAGTCCCTTGAGGTCTCTGCGCAGCGCCAGAGATTCCAGGCTGATCGCAGACGAGCGCCTGCTCCTTCCTACCAGGTCGGAGACCGTGTATGGTTGTCCACCCGCAACCTCAACCTTCGAGTGCCCACTCCCAAGCTGGCGCCTCGCTTTGTTGGTCCCTTCCGAGTGCTTCGCAGGGTAAACCCGGTAGCCTATGCCCTTGCGCTTCCTCCTGGCATGCGGATCTCCAACGTGTTTCATGTCTCCCTGTTGAAGCCACTGGTGTGTAATCGTTTCACTTCCTCGGTTCCTCGGCCTCGTCCGGTCCAAGTGGGCAATCGTGAGGAATATGAGGTGAGCAATATCCTGGACTCACGCCTGGTCCGCGGTCGGTTGCAGTTTTTGGTCCATTGGCGTGGTTATGGTCCAGAGGAGCGTTCCTGGGTTCCCTCCGCAGATGTCCATGCTCCTGCCTTGCTCCGAGCCTTCCACGCACGCTTCCCTCAGAAACCGTTTTGTGCTCCGCGGAGGAGGGGCCCTTGAGGGGGAGGTACTGTCATGGTCTTACCTGCTTGCTGCTCTCCTTCATTTGACATGTGCTGGCGGCCATCTTGGGTCCTGGGTTTCTTGTAGCCTTCCACCCTGCGGCTCCTCCTTCCCCTGGGAGGAGCTGGATGCCTAGCTCATATATATAGGAGGTCTGTGGCTTCAGTTCCTTGCTTGGTCCTCTTGTGTTCACATGCTTCTAAGACTGCTGCTGCTTCTGGTTCCTGATCCTGGCTTCGTCTGACTACCCTGCTGGTTCCTGATCCTGGCTTCGTCTGACTACCCTGCTGGTTCCTGATCCTGGCTTCGTCTGACTACCCTGCTGGTTCCTGACCTCTGGCTTCGCAAAGACTCTGCTCGGTTTCACCATCCGTTTGGACTTTTGCTTTACAGCTTTATTTTCAATAAAGCCTTCTTATTTTCACTTATCTCTTGTTGTACGTCTGGTTCATGGTTCCGTGACAGGGGCCTAAAGTGTGCCCAGAAAACATCCCCCACACCATTACACCACCACCACCAGCCTGCACAGTGGTAACAGGGCATGATAGATACATATACAAACGGAAAATGCAAATGTGATCGCACACTACATCCAGCACTCTGCCCTCCATGCTGGATGAGACATTGGTTTATATTTTGGCCAAAGCATAGTAAGCCACTCACCGCGTCAAGGCTGTCTCATGAGTGGTCCCTAACTCTTGTTCCTACCTGTTCATGGGCCATGACAGCCACACAAAATCCAGGGAATGCAGGTCAGCATGCAAGCCAAGTACACTTTTCTTGTAACCCCGTCCGGTGCCATTACAGCTTTCATCGGATCCAGGGATGCAAGTACCAACATGCATGCTGAACCTACCATATACTTCTCCTGGAGCCAGATGGCTAATGGTAGGTTCTATACAAGCAGACTCAGTTTTATACTGACTTTAAAACCAGCCTCAAGGACAGATTAACTGGTCAGGTGTGCAATGACTCCAAGGAGATCGCCACGCCTCCAATATATACTACAAAGAAAAAAATAAGGGGTTGGGTCAGCACAACCTGCTGCAGGTGCACATCACTATGGCGAAATACATATACAAACGGAAAATGCAAATGTGATCGCACACTACATCCAGCACTCTGCCCTCCATGCTGGATGAGACATTGGTTTATATTTTGGCCAAAGCATAGTAAGCCACTCACCGCGTCAAGGCTGTCTCATGAGTGGTCCCTAACTCTTGTTCCTACCTGTTCATGGGCCATGACAGCCACACAAAATCCAGGGAATGCAGGTCAGCATGCAAGCCAAGTACACTTTGCTTGTAACCCCGTCCGGTGCCATTACAGCTTTCATCGGATCCAGGGATGCAAGTACCAACATGCATGCTGAACCTACCATTAGCCATCTGGCTCCAGGAGAAGTATATGGTAGGTTCAGCATGCATGTTGGTACTTGCATCCCTGGATCCGATGAAAGCTGTAATGGCACCGGACGGGGTTACAAGCAAAGTGTACTTGGCTTGCATGCTGACCTGCATTCCCTGGATTTTGTGTGGCTGTCATGGCCCATGAACAGGTAGGAACAAGAGTTAGGGACCACTCATGAGACAGCCTTGACGCGGTGAGTGGCTTACTATGCTTTGGCCAAAATATAAACCAATGTCTCATCCAGCATGGAGGGCAGAGTGCTGGATGTAGTGTGCGATCACATTTGCATTTTCCGTTTGTATATGTATTTCGCCATAGTGATGTGCACCTGCAGCAGGTTGTGCTGACCCAACCCCTTATTTTTTTCTTTGTAGTATATATTGGAGGCGTGGCGATCTCCTTGGAGTCATTGCACACCTGACCAGTTAATCTGTCCTTGAGGCTGGTTTTAAAGTCAGTATAAAACTGAGTCTGCTTGTATAGAACCTACCATTAGCCATCTGGCTCCAGGAGAAGTATATGGTAGGTTCAGCATGCATGTTGGTACTTGCATCCCTGGATCCGATGAAAGCTGTAATGGCACCGGACGGGGTTACAAGCAAAGTGTACTTGGCTTGCATGCTGACCTGCATTCCCTGGATTTTATGTGGCTGTCATGGCCCATGAACAGGTAGGAACAAGAGTTAGGGACCACTCATGAGACAGCCTTGACGCGGTGAGTGGCTTACTATGCTTTGGCCAAAATATAAACCAATGTCTCATCCAGCATGGAGGGCAGAGTGCTGGATGTAGTGTGCGATCACATTTGCATTTTCCGTTTGTATATGTATTTCGCCATAGTGATGTGCACCTGCAGCAGGTTGTGCTGACCCAACCCCTTATTTTTTTCTTTGTAGTATATATTGGAGGCGTGGCGATCTCCTTGGAGTCATTGCACACCTGACCAGTTAATCTGTCCTTGAGGCTGGTTTTAAAGTCAGTATAAAACTGAGTCTGCTTGTATAGAACCTACCATTAGCCATCTGGCTCCAGGAGAAGTATATGGTAGGTTCAGCATGCATGTTGGTACTTGCATCCCTGGATCCGATGAAAGCTGTAATGGCACCGGACGGGGTTACAAGCAAAGTGTACTTGGCTTGCATGCTGACCTGCATTCCCTGGATTTTGTGTGGCTGTCATGGCCCATGAACAGGTAGGAACAAGAGTTAGGGACCACTCATGAGACAGCCTTGACGCGGTGAGTGGCTTACTATGCTTTGGCCAAAATATAAACCAATGTCTCATCCAGCATGGAGGGCAGAGTGCTGGATGTAGTGTGCGATCACATTTGCATTTTCCGTTTGTATATGTATTTCGCCATAGTGATGTGCACCTGCAGCAGGTTGTGCTGACCCAACCCCTTATTTTCATGATAGATACATGTTCTCATTCTGTTTCCGCCAAATTCGGACTCTACCATTTGAATGTCTCAACAGAAATCGAGACTCATCAGACCAGGCAACATTTTTGCAGTCTTCAACAGTCCAATTTTGGTGAGCTCGTGCAAATTGTAGCCTCTTTTTCCTATTTCTAGTGGAGATGAGTGGTACCCGGTGGGGTCTTCTGCTGTTGTAGCCCATCAGCCTCAAGGTTGTGCGTGTTGTGGCTTCACAAATGCTTTGCTGCATACCTCGGTTGTAACGAGTGGTTATTTCAGTCAACGTTGCTCTTCTATCAGCTTGAATCAGTCGGCCCATTCTCCTCTGACCTCTAGCATCCACAAGGCATTTTTGCCCACAGGACTGCTGCATACTGGATGTTTTTCCCTTTTCACACCATTCTTTGTAAACCCTAGAAATGGTTGTGCGTGAAAATCCCAGTAACTGAGCAGATTGTGAAATACTCAGACCGGCCCGTCTGGCACAAACAACCATGCCACGCTCAAAATTGCTTAAATCACCTTTCTTTCCCATTCTGACATTCAGTTTGGAGTTCAGGAGATTGTCTTGACCAGGACCACACCCCTAAATGCATTGAAGCAACTGCCATGTGATTGGTTGACTAGATAATTGCATTAATGAGAAATAGAACAGGTGTTCCTAATAATTCTTTAGGTGAGTGTGTGTGTGTATAGATAGATAGATAGATAGATAGAGAGATATATATATATATATATATATATAGTATATACTGCTAGTTTGAATATAATCAACATCTCTCTCGCCCCAATCAAGCTTGACTGAATGAATTCTGACTATCCCAAATTGATTTTTCTCTCTCCCTGACTCCCTAGGATCGTTTTCCTAGCAGACACTGTAAGACCCAAACAACCTTTCTCACAGCCCAGCACAGAATGGTGTTCTGCTCATTTTGCCAGGACACGTCCCTGCCTGCTACAGCACTGATTGGCTCATCCAGGCTGTCTGTCAGCCTGGGAGCCAATCAGGGCAAGCTCTCCCCCCCACCACTTCCTCTCAAGGTCATGTGAGAACTCTGGGCGCGCGTCCATAAGAACCTGCTGTATAAAAATATCACATGATCTAACCCCTCAGATGAACACCGTAATATTTTTTTTAATTAAAACTGCGTAAAAAATGACATTTTTTTGTCACCTTACATTACAAAAAGTTTAATAGCAAGCGATCAAAAAGTCATATGCACCCCAGAATAGTGCCAATCAAACCGACATCTCATCCCTCAAAAATTATACCCTACCTAAGACAATCTCCCGGAAAATAAAAAGAGACTATGGAGATACTAAAATGATTTTTTTTTTGTTTCAAAAATGATATTATTGTGTAAAACTTAATTAAATAAAAAACCGTCATCTCATACCGAAAAAAATTAGCCCCTACATAAGACAGTCACCCAAAAACAAAAAAAAACTACGGCTTTCAGAATGTGGAGACACTTTTTTTCAAAAATGCCTTATTATGTAAAACTGAAACAGACAACCAAAAAAAAGTTGTCATATTTGGTATTGTCGCGTCCGTAACAACCTTTTCTATAAAAATAGGACATTATATAACCTGTCAGATAAACATTGTAAATAACAAAAAAATAAAATTGGTGCCAAGACAGCTATTTTTTGGTAGCTTGCCTCACAAAAAGTGTAATATAGAGCAACCAAAAATCATATGTACCCTAAAATAGAACCAACAAAACTGCCACCTTATCCTGTGGTTTCCAAAATGGGGTCACTTTTTTGGAGTTTCTACTCTAGAGGTGTATCAGGGGAGCTTTAAATAGGACAAGGTGTCAAAAAACCAGTACAGCAAAATGTGCCATCCAAAAACCATATGGCCTTCCTTTCCTTCTGCGCCCTGCTGTGTGCCCGTACAGCAATTTACGACCACATATGGGATGTTTCTGTAAACTACAGAATCAGGGCAATAAATATTGAGTTTTGTTTGGCTGTTAACCCTTCCTTTGTTACTGGAAAAAATGGATTAAAATAGAAAATCTTCCCAAAAATATTAATTGTGAAACTTCATCTCCATTTTCCATTAATTCTTGTAGAACACCTAAAGGGTTAACAAAGTTTGTAGAATCCGTTTTGAATACCTTAAGGGGTGTAGTTTTTAAAATGGGGTCATTTTTGGGTGGTTTCTATTATGTAAGCCTCACAAAATGACTTCAGACCTGAACTGGTCCTCTGGTTTTGGAAATTTTCTTAAAAATTTCAAGATTTGCTTCTAAACTTCTAAGCCTTCTAACGCCCCTCAAAAAAAAAATGGCATTCACACAATTATCCAAACATGAAGTAGACATATGGGGAATGTAAAGTAATAACTATTTTGAAGGTATTACTATCTATTAAAGAACTAGAGAAATCGAAATTTGTAAATTTGCAAATTTTTCGGTAAATTTTGTATTTTTTTAATAAATAAAAATGAAAATTTTTGACTCCATTTTTCCACTGTCATGAAGTACAATATGTGACAATTAAACAATCTCAGAATGACCTGGATAAGTAAATGAGTTTTAAAGTTATCACCACATAAACTGACACATGTCAGATTTGCAAATAGCCTAGTCCTTAAAGGGAACCTGTCCCCTGGATTTTGGGTATAGACCTGAGGACATGGGTTGCTAGATGGCCGCTAGCACATCCGCAATATCCAGTCCCCATAGCTCTGTGTGCTTTTATTGTGTAAAAAAACAAACGATTTGATACATATGCAAATTAACCTGAGATGAGTCAGAGCTTGAAAATATGACTCTTCTCTGGTCACACAAGTAAGATATGACTCGTTAATGCTAATTTGCATAAAAGGCAGGAAGTACAAAAATGCATAATACTTATTGAATTCGTCTGCAAATTAAAATAAAAGTGTAATTTATATGCTTAGGTTAACACAATGAACATTTAGAAACGTTCAGTAAGGGTAGCATAGTACAGGTGACAGGTTCCCTTTAAGGTAAAAATATGGCAGGATCCTTAAGGGGTTAAACTTCTGATTGTGAACATGCTCTAAAAACACTATTCCATTGTTAGGGACAGCCACAACAATTCAAATCAGTGTGTATCACTTCAGGATTCAGCTCTTACACCAGAGGCTGTTTTTACTTGATGACGTACACTCACTTTGACCTGTAATCCAGTGTTTGTGCTTTTGCAATCCACATCACTGGTTCTGAGGCTGTCATGCAGCTTATGCTCTGCTCTGTACTGTGTCTTTGTTGCACATCTTTCTATCTGAATTCAGCAGGTCACACTTTCTATGTCTGTAGATACTTTTGTTTCTGCTGTTTCTCAGCTCAAGATTCACAGATCCTCTCTTGGCTTCAATCAAGTTCCTGTGGTGTGCACTCCTAAAACTTCCCCAACAGTCTCCTGAACTTTGGTTCCACTACCCTATTGATGACACAAAGAACCTAGACAGGCTCTGCATGAAAATACTAGTGCAGCATACCAACATTTAGGTTGGTAAAAATTGCGCCCCTAGGAACTCCCCACTCCACCTGGACCTTTTATGGTGGTGTGTGTGTGGTGGGATGTTTTCGTTAGTCCTGCTCATTTTTGGCCCAGGAAAGTCCGAATTTGCTGGGAATGTCTCTAAAAAACAGGAACAGTCCCTGCAAATTCTGAACAGTTGGCAACGATGAGCTTCTCTAGGTGTTACATGCTTACCTAATGCAAATTGACATATTTGTAACACAAGACAATGCATTCTATGACATATTGTTCTTGTACTTCTTGTTAGTCACATACAGTAGCTCAGTTTCATCAGTCTGGCATTAATTGACAGCAGGCCTCCTATTAAAATGCTAAATATCCGAGAAACCTTATTATTAACAATGCATGGTAGAGCCTCCAAATAGGAAAATAGTGCCCCTACTAGCCATATAGAGCCCCTATTTTGCTCCAGAACCTAATAAAAATTATATTCACCTTACTCCAATTCCAAAATGAGTGGCGTGTCTCAGTCCTCCTTTGGATGATGAAGTAAGAGTAGGTGGCCTGGTGCAATGGAAGGTTGATGTCCTGTGTGCGATTCTGCCATTTGTACGTTCAGAGACCCAGGCTAAATGTCTGGTAAGCTGCATCTTCAGAGGGCCACTTAACCATACCAAGTGTATTCCAATGTTATATGTTTTACATATAATCTGATTGTTAGATGTTAAAAACAATGTAATAAAGTATTTTAAAAAGCTACAGAACAAGAAAATAGCAAAATCTCAAATGTGTTTTGATTAGTTTGTCTCTAGAAATTCGCAGTTCTGTTAAGGTGTTTTATGATATTATAAAAAAGGGTTTGCTTTTTATGGAAAAAGTGTTATCTATTCCTGGTATTGCAGCTCCGCCTCATTTACTGGAATAGCAGCTAGAGCTGTTGTAATCTCATAAGTCTCTTTGACCCATTAATGACTGTCCAAACATGTTTTTTTATACCCGGTTTTAAACCTGCATAATCACTCTTTTAGGGTGACACAGGTTTATCCCAAAATGGGTATCCTGTGCCAGGGTATTTAGCTGTCTAGAGACCTTTGACATAAGTAGTACAGTGTATTATGTAAGCAATCATATGTTAAAGTCCCTTTGTAGGACTATTAAGTGGTAATAAATAACAATTAAATAACGTTTCTAAACAAACTCAAGTTAAAAAAAAAATCCAGCTTTTATCCCCAAAAGAGTTTTAAAATGAAAAAATAAATAAAAATCAAAGAATAAAATCACCTTCACATATTTCATATCATAGTAAAAAAGTTTGTAAGGCTGAGAAAAGACATATGTCCATCCAGTTCAGCCTATTATCCTGCAAAGTTGATCCAGAAGAAGGCAAAAACCCTCATGAGGTAGAGGCTAATTTTCCTCATTCAGAGGAAAACATTTCTTCCCAACTCCAATCTGGCAGTGAAAATAATTCTCTGAATCAACGACCCATCTGCAAAATTATAGTAACTATAACCTGTAATATTATAACACACTAGAAATACATCTAGGCCCCTCTTGAGCTCCTTTAGTGAATTCACCATCACCACCTCCTCAGGCAGAGAGTTCCATAGTCTCACTGCTCTTACCGTAATGTCGGAATATTTATGCTGTCTCCGAATACCAGTCTATATTATTAATGTAAATAAATTAGAATCTGTAATGAAGGAGATTCTAATCTATTATCGTAAATACCAAGCTAAAACGAGCTCGTGATCTGCGCTAAGTTAGACGACAAAAAGAAGGCGGTGGTAAATCAAAATGTAAATCAAAATATATATTTATTAAATTTATTAAATAACAATAATACAGTGCAAATCAATATATATATAAAAATTGGTGGACAAATTGAAGTATATTTACACTGCTCAAAAAAATAAAGGGAACACAAAAATAGCACATCCTAAATCTGAATTAATTAAATATTCTTCTGAAATACTTTGTTCTTTACATAGTTGAATGTGCTGACAACAAAATCACACAAAAATAAAAAAAATGGAAATCAAATTTTTTAACCCATGGAGGTCTGGATTTGGAGTCACACTCAAAATTAAAGTGGAAAAACATACTACAGGCTGATCCAACTTTGATGTAATGTCCTTAAAACAAGTCAAAATGAGGCTCAGTAGTGTGTGTGGCCTCCACGTGCCTGTTTGACCTCCCTACAACGCCTGTGCATGCTCCTGATGAGGTGGCGGACGGTCTCCTGAGGGATCTCCTCCCAGACCTGGACTAAAGCATCTGCCAACTCCTGGACAGTGTGTGGTGGATAGAGCGAGACATGATGTCCCAGATGTTCTCAATTGGATTCCTGTCTGGGGAACAGGCGGGCCAGTCCATAGCATCAATGCCTTCGTCTTGCTGGAACTGCTGACACACTCCAGCCACATGAGGTCTAGCATTGTCTTGCATTAGGAGGAACCCAGGGCCAACCGCACCAGCATATGGTCTCACAGGGGGTCTGAGGATCTCATCTCGGTACCTAATGGCAGTCAGGCTACCTCTGGCGAGCACATGGAGGGCTGTGCGGCCCTCCAAAGAAATGCAACCCCACACCATTACTGACCCAATGCCAAACCGGTCATGCTGGAGGATGTTGCAGGCAGCAGAACGTTCTCCACGGCGTCTCCAGACTCTGTCACGTCTGTCACGTATGTCACATGTGCTCAGTGTGAACCTGCTTTCATCTGTGAAGAGCACAGGGCGCCAGTGGCGAATTTGCCAATCTTGGTGTTCTCTGGCAAATGCCAAACGTCCTGCACGGTGTTGGGCTGTAAGCACAACCCCCACCTGTGCACGTTGGGCCCTCATATCACCCTCATGGAGTCTGTTTCTGACCGTTTGAGCAGACACATGCACATTTGTGGGCTGCTGGAGGTCATTTTGCAGGCAGTGCTCCTCCTGTTCCTCCTTGCACAAAGGCGGAGGTAGCGGTCCTGCTGCTGGGTTGTTGCCCTCCTACGGCCTCCTCCACGTCTCCTGATGTACTGGCCTGTCTCCTGGTAGCGCCTCCATGCTCTGGACACTACGCTGACAGACACAGCAAACCTTCTTGCCACAGCTCGCATTGATGTGCCATCCTGGATAAGCTGCACTACCTGACCCACTTGTGTGGGTTGTAGACTCCGTCTCATGCTACCACTAGAGTGAAAGCACTGCCAGCATTCAAAAGTGACCAAAACATCAGCCAGGAAGCATAGGAACTGAGAAGTGGTCTGTGGTTACCACCTGCAGAACCACTCCTTTATTGGGGGTGTCTTGCTAATTGCCTATAATTTCAACCTGTTGTCTAACCCATTTGCACAACAGCATGTGAAATTGATTGTCACTCAGTGTTGCTTCCTAAGTGGACAGTTTGATTTCACAGAAGTGTGATTGACTTGGAGTTACATTGTGTTGTTTTAGTGTTCCCTTTATTCTTTTGAGCAGTGTATATATATATATATATATATATATATATATATATATATATATATATACAGTACAGACCAAAAGTTTGGACACATCTTCTCATTCAAAGAGTTTTCTTTATTTTCATGACTATGAAAATTGTAGATTCACACTGAAGGCATCAAAACTATGAGTTAACACATGTGGAATTATATACAGTACAGACCAAAAGTTTGGACACACCTTCTCATTCAAAGAGTTTTCTTTATTTTCATGACTATGAAGGCATCAAAACTATGAATTAACACATGTGGAATTATATACATAACAAACAAGTGTGAAACAACTGAAAATATGTCCTCTGAAATAGTCTTCCAACAGTCTTGAAGGAGTTCCCAGAGATGCTTAGCATTTGTTGGCCCTTTTGCCTTCACTCTGCTGTCCAGCTCACCCCAAACCATCTCGATTGGGTTCAGGTCCGGTGACTGTGGAGGCCAGGTCATCTGGCGCAGCACCCCATCACTCTCCTTCATGGTCAAATAGCCCTTACTTTCAAAGTTTTCCCAATTTTTCGGCTGACTGACTGACCTTCATTTCTTAAAGTAATGATGGACACTCATTTTTCTTTACTTAGCTGCTTTTTTCTTGCCATAATACAAATTCTAACAGTCTATTCAGTAGGACTATCAGCTGTGTATCCACCTGACTTCTCCTCAACGCAACTGATGGTCCCAACCCCATTTATAAGGCAATAAATCCCACTTATTAAACCTGACAGGGCACACCTGTGAAGTGAAAACCATTTCAGAGGACTACCTCTTGAAGCTCATCAAGAGAATGCCAAGAGTGTGCAAAGCAGTAATCAAAGCAAAAGGTGGCTACTTTGAAGTACCTAGAATATGACATATTTTCAGTTGTTTCACACTTGTTTGTTATGAATATAATTCCACATGTGTTAATTCATAGTTTTGATGCCTTCAGTGTGAATCTACAATTTTCATAGTCATGAAAATAAAGAAAACTCTTTGAATAAGAAGGTGTGTCCAAACTTTTGGTCTGTACTGTACATAACAAACAAGTGTGAAACAACTGAAAATATGTCATATTCTAGGTTCTTCAAAGTAGCCACCTTTTGCTTTGATTACTGCTTTGCACACTCTTGGCATTCTCTTGATGAGCTTCAAGAGGTAGTCCCCTGAAATGGTTTTCACTTCACAGGTGTGCCCTGTCAGGTTTAATAAGTGGGATTTCTTGCCTTATAAATGGGGTTGGGACCATCAGTTGCGTTGAGGAGCAGTCAGGTGGATACACAGCTGATAGTCCTACTGAATAGTCTGTTAGAATTTGTATTATGGCAAGAAAAAAGCATCTAAGTAAAGAAAAACGAGTGGCCATCATTACTTTAAGAAATGAAGGTCAGTCAGTCAGCCGAAAAATTGGGAAAACTTTGAAAGTAAGGGCTATTTGACCATGAAGGAGAGTGATGGGGTGCTGCGCCAGATGACCTGGCCTCCACAGTCACCGGACCTGAACCCAATGGAGATGGTTTGGGTGAGCTGGACCGCAGAGTGAAGGCAAAAGGGCCAACGAGTGCTAAGCATCTCTGGGAACTCCTTCAAGACTGTTGGAAGACCATTTCAGGTGACTACCTCTTGAAGCTCATCAAGAGAATGCCAAGAGTGTGCAAAGCAGTAATCAAAGCAAAAGGTGGCTACTTTGAAGAACCTAGAATATGACATATTTTCAGTTGTTTCACGCTTGTTTGTTATGTATACAATTCCACATGTGTTAATTCATAGTTTTAATGCCTTCATAGTCATGAAAATAAAGAAAACTCTTTGAATGAGAAGGTGTGTCCAAACTTTTGGTCTGTACTGTATATATATATACCTTATTATGACAATACCCTTCAATTATATTTTAAATCAATTTGATACCCGATTTCTCTCAGCCGACAAATGTTTGACTAAATCCAAATCTGGTCTATTTCAGATTTCCTCTTTTATTGATACAAATATATATACATAATTAACCATACTGGCCTAGAACTGTTCTTTGGAGATGATACCGTGTTTCCAGCAGTGCATATAAATCTCCATGAATCGGATCAAGTTTTAGGATGATGCTGCAGGTACACCCCAATCTTATTCCAAAACAGATACTATACACAAAGTATGGTTAATTGAATATATATAGACATATATATTATATTAATTAATTATCCTATAAAATATAGGTAAGGTTATACTATACCAAAATGTCAGCTAGCAGAAATTGGTTTCAATGGTTCTAAGATGGTGCCTCCAATTGCTGAAAAGGTGGTCAAGTGGCTGGATCCGATGGATCAAGATGTCTTCAGGTCTTAAGATGTTTCAAGATGTTTTCTTCAAGATGACCGTCCCAAGCTGATTCAAGAAGATTATCCCTCTGTCAGCGCATACCATCTTTTTATCCCATCTAAAATTAGACTGGCCTGGTTCGATCATTTACTTGGGGACATCACTTTATAACTAATAGGACCTCCTCTAGTGATTTTACAATTTAAGCCTTAATTTTATCCTAACACTAGGTGGCACTAAGGCTCCATATAATAGTCTTGGCAATTATAGCTATTTCCTGTATATTTTCTTATTATATGAAGAAGGGATAAACTTTAACTAAGGTTTCAGACAGAACCTTGAAGAGACCTGAAAGAGACAATGAAGTTTATCTTTTGTCAAACATCTAGTCTCTTTCTAAATCTCTGACTAAACCTAATTCATCCCAAACACACACTACACCACTCGTGGTCATTGTTTGGTAAAAAGACAGGGTTTGTTTATGATCACCTGTGTCCACATTTCTCCATTCAAGAAATCTTCAGGGAAAGAGATCATTAACTTACACTGTTCTCTGGGAGACATTCTGAAATTACATAGGAATTTCTACCCTAATTCTAACCTTAAAATGAATATATCTATAATTACCACACTCTTAGTTATATAAGACACACATATTTAAATCGATGATATAAAAATCAAAATCCATTCATACATTGATTAATAGAAAAACCCCAAAGAAAATTAGTCTCTTTCTATCCATTTAAACTAACCTAAAACTAAATTTCTTCTCACACAAGAGCAGACTATGCAAACCTTCCTAATTTTTATAAACAAAAGTCTTTACACAAGTCTAATCTCGAGTTAGTGATTCTAAGAACTTATATTACCCTCTTGAATAAGACAAAATCAGACCAAAATGTCTTCTCTTAATGTTCCTATTCATATAACTGTATAGGCCTTATATGATGGACTCTTTACTCAAAAGTTCTGACCGTAAAGAATCCTCTTCTATGTTTGTGTACAAACCTTCTTTCCTCTAGACACAGAGGATGTCCCTTCGTCACAGTCACAGTCCTGGGGATAAATAGATGATGGGAGAGATCTCTGTACTGACCCCTGATATACAGTATTTATACATAGTTACTAGATATCCCACTCGTCTTTTTTCTAAAGTGAATAACCCTAATTTTCATAATCTTCTGGGTACTGTAGTCCACCCATTCCAGTTATTACTTTAGTTACCCTTCTATGAACCCTCTCCAGCTCTGCTATGTTTGTATTGTTCACACTAGCCCAGAACTGTACACAGTACTCCATGTGTCGTCTGACTAGTGATTTGTAAAGTGGCAGTACTATGTTCTCATCACGGGAATCTATGCCCCTTTTGACTGACAAACTGAAAATGTGTGTTACTTCTATTTTAAGTAAAATGTGCTAAAAAATTTTTATCTATGAATTGTATTGCTCAAGAAGGATTTTGGTAACTTCTCCAATAAGGTATTTCGTCTCATTATCGTGCTTTGTAATATTTCTCAACTGTATTACAGAATACAGTATACCCATTTTAGAATTATTTACATCACTATGAAACGGAACCGCATATATATTTTGCATCACTATGTCCTCGTTTGTTCATTTCCTGTGTTCAGACATCTTCATCTCCTGTTTACGTGACATTTATTTCCTGACACATCATATTTCTTCAGAAGCTATAATAGGCTGCTTAGTTTTGAAATTCAGATAATAATGCCTTTATTTTATAACTGTAAATTTGCAGAACAATTACTGTTTTTATTTTTGTCTAATTTTCTATTGGAATTCCCCTGACTGTTTTTGGTTAATTAGGAAGTGGTATTTCTTTACACTAAAACTAGTATTATCATAAAATCTGTATATACATTTTGTAGTTTTTAATATGGAACAGTGATTTTGTACATATTATTTTCATGATTTTTGAAAATGTGAAAATCACTTATTGTAACCCCCCCCCCCCCCCCACTCCTACCAGGAAATATATGTTTCTTATTTTTCTGCTTGCCACGTAATATCTTGTTCAGCTGTTTTTGTAGGATTGCTGGGGTCTTTTTACATGGGCAGCTATTTTGCCTGGTAATGAGAGTAGATAACAATAATGGCATGTTGTTCGGTGTTTGTTACCAACATTTAGAATGATGCATAAAAGATGTGATCCTCCTAAAAAAACAAGCATTTGCTTTAGAAATGATCAAACCTTTTGAGATTTAGTTCGGTTCAAGTTCAAGATTTGATTCTGTATACGGTGTAATTTATGGCACTATTGCTTTTGCTAAAAATGCAACACATTTAAAAACAACACATATATGATTTACTGAAAATGAAATTGCTCGGCAGCCATTTAAAAACAACATAGATATGATTTACTGAAAAAAAAAAAATTGTTCGGCAGCCGTAAGTGATTCTGAATATTTGAAATCAAAAGTTACTTATACCAAGTTAGGCTACTTTCACACTTGCGCTTGATCGGATCCGTTCTGAACGGATCCGATCATATTAATGCAGACGGAGGCTCCGTTCAGTACGGATCCGTCTGCATTAATAACTTAGAAAAATTTCTAAGTGCGAAAGTAGCCTGAGCGGATCCGTTCAGACTTTCAATGTAAAGTCAATGGGGGACGGATCCGCTTGAAGATTGAGCCATATGGTGTCATCTTCAAGCGGATCCGTTCCCATTGACTTACATTGTAAGTCTGGACGGATCCGCACGCCTCCGCACGGCCAGGCGGACACCCGAACGCTGCAAGCAGCGTTCAGCTGTCCGCCTGGCCGTGCGGAGGCGAGCGGAGCGGAGGCTGAACGCCGCCAGACTGATGCAGTCTGAGCGGATCCGCATCCATTCAGACTGCATCAGGGCTGGACGGAAGCGTTCTGCTCCGCTCGTGAGCCCCTTCAAACGGAGCTCACGAGTGGACAGCAGAACGCTAGTGTGAAAGTAGCCTTAACGCCTTCAGTACCCTGTGATATTTTCATTTTTGCATTTTTACTTTTTGCTCTCTGCCTTCCGTGAGCCATAACTTTTTTATTTTTCCATTCACATAGCCTTATGAGGGCTTTTTTTTTTTGGCAGGGCAAGTTGGACTTTCTAATAACACAGTTTTATGGGTTTTATTTCTACGGTATTTCTTGTGTGGTAAAACTGAACTGTTAGCTTCATTCAGTAAAATTACAACAATACCACATTTACCATATTTTTTGCATCTCAAGACACACCTTTTTGCCCAAATAATGGGGAAAAATAGTAGTGCATCTTATGGAGCAAATAGTAATTGAGTGCTTACATTATGGAAGTACTCATTAGTATGCAGGAGGCGCATGGAGCGGTGACTGTAGCCCTGCTAGCACTTGCTGTACTTATCGCTCCCTGGTCTTCTGGGCACCACACTGCACATGTCCTGTCTGCCTACAGTGTCAGGATGCATGTAGGCACACACTATGACCTGACGATCTGTGATGTCATTGTTACAGTACAGTGCAGACCAGAAGAAGACCAGTCTGTGGTGATTGCAGAAGGGACCACTAGGTCTGCAGAGTGGCAGTGCTGTCCAGAGCAGGAGAGGTATATTATTTTTTATGTCTGATCTGAGGTTTAATTGGGATCTGTTGGATCTTGGTCATCTGATCTGAGGTCTGAAGGATCTTGGGGGTCAGATAGGGGTCTGATCTGAGACCTGATAGATCTTATGGATCTGATCTGAGTTCTGATGGATTTTGGTGGTCTGATCTGAGGTCTGAAGGATTTTGGGGGTGTGATAGGGGCCAATCTAAGGTCTGATGGATCTTGGGAGTCTTATCTGAGTTCTGATGGAGCTTGGGGGTCTGATCTGAGGTCTCAATGGTCTTGGGGGTCAGATGAGGGTCTTATCTGAGGTCTGATAGATCTTGGGGATCTTATCTATGGTCTGATGGATCTTTGGGATCTGATCTGAGGTCTGATGGAACCTGGCATCTGATTTGAGGTCTGAAAAATCTTGAGGGTAAAAAACGCTTCTGATCTGAGGTCTAAAGGATCTTGGGGGTCTGATCTGAGGTCTGATGGAGCTTGGGGGTCTTATCTGAGGTCTAATGAGAATTGGGGCTCTGATTTAGGGATCTGAGGAGGTTTGGGGATCTGTTCTGAGGTCTGATGAAAAATATTTTTTTTCTTCCTTTCTTCCTCTATATCCTTGGAAAAATTACTTTTTTCTTTTCATTGCCATATTCTGACCTTCATAATTGTTATAGTTATGTCTACAGAGCTGTGTGGATGACAGTTTTTTGCAGGGTGATCTGTAGTTTTTATTGATACCATTTAGGAATGTGAATCACTTTTTGATCACTTTTCAGTCAACTCTTTTGTTACATGAATCGGCGAAAAAAATTTGAATCAGCTATTTAGATTTTTTTTCTTGTTATGGCATACAGGATAAATGCATTTATATTTTAATATTACTGGTATTTTAGGATGCAGCAAGTTTTTTTTGTTTATTTTTATTTTAATTATGGAGAAAGGAGGATGATTTTAATTTATATATTTTTTAATATTTTTTAAACTATTGTTACTTATTTTTACCTTTTCTAAGTCACCCTAGGTGGCTGTAACAAGCAATTATTAGGTTGCTTTTCCAATATATTGGAAGGATTACCAGTGGAATGTATTGCAGATTTGCTATGTACTTGTGGAGCCCTGCTACCTGCAGATAGAAAAATAATGCACCAAGAGACATTTTATTGTGAAGTACTGCAGGACAAAATACATGGAGCTCATAGATGACAGGCACTAACCAAGGGGGTTGTGCAAAGGCAAAGAATAAAATGGGGGTTAGTCAGCACATCCCAATGTGAGGGTGTACATTGCCATGGCTGAAAGGACAAAAGCAAAAACAAACAATGCAACAGCACTCTGTAAACACATATAATAAAGTAAATACAATAGTGCCATACTCACTATAGAAAATGTACTAATGATAATGCTACGTTATAAACATGAGATTTTTGGCAAATGCATTTTGTAAAAAATGATTTGTGCCTGTCCGCCAACGACAAGGTGATCTTTTTAGCACAGGAACCTACACTAAATACTACCTCTTCTGGTGCCATACCAGCCTCCATTAAATTCAGAGAATGCAGGTTCCACTAGGAGAGGTAAAATGCAGAGTGGACTCAGCATGTATGTGGAACCTGCATTCCCTGAATTTAATGGAATTTTTAATAAGAAGAATAATTAGAACAAAAGTAAAGTGGTTTTTTTTCTTTCTTATTTTCACAATTTCTGGTCAAATATTATTTACATTCATTTTTATTTAAAAAAAGGACCATGTCAAAATACCACTCTAAGAACGTGCAAAACAAAATATGTACACTGCATAACATGCTTTAATTAATACACAGCAAATTTCTTTGTCTGCCAAATCAATCCAAGCTAACGTTGGCGGGCAAATTTGATGCAGATTCAACAAATATTTTTCCAGACATTTAGCAATTCAGTTGATACATAGAAACATCTGTGCACAAAAGTATGTAAAAATGGTGTGCCAGGACCCTGTGTTTTCTACACACATGTATTTTAAGAAAATAAAATAAGGTTTAAACTGTGACTAATTATTTTTTATATAATTTTATACCTCTTCCTTTAAATCTCTGGTTGATTTCCCAGTATATATTCCTCAGAGATAACTTTTCTTACAAGGATAAAAGACAAGGACATGGCATAGTACCTCTACTACTATGATCCATGTTCAATGGAACAATAATATTATCATGTTTTATGGGTTTGGCTAATTTCTTTATACCATGGCAAGATTTCTACATGTGAACACTTTAATTGTAATGAGGTTTAGTGTCCAACAACCCCTTTACTCACCACAATGAGGGGGAGGTGAGGGTGACTTCCTGCAACTCTTCATAAGATATGGTAGTCGTGCCCTCAACATCAGGAGTATATTATGGCCAGGCTTCTGCAGCAATTGCTAGGATTGCAGCTACTGTAGCTTCAATCCCATTAGTTTACCTCTTAAATGCTGTGGTCAGTAGTGACAGTGGCATGGAAGTTTTTTGGACAGAAGAAGAGCGATCACTCTCTCACTCCATTGTCCACTCAATCATGGGGTACCGATGGTTTCAGTGGCAACAGGAAGCCTAGCTTCTGTGTCAGCCAAGTATGGAAGCATATTATGGCTGTGGTTAGTACTGCAGCTTCACCACATTCATGGGTAGGCTATGAATGGTTTAGTCTTGAAAAAATCCTTAAATGATCATTGAATATTTGAAATGTCCCTGCACTGTCATAGTGACATATCAAAAGTTTTTATAGGTGGAGGTCTGATTGTTAAAATGAGGTGAAAGAAGTGCTCACAGCTGGGCACAATAAAAAGGCTATGAGCCTTCTCAATTTCATCTTTTGCAATGAGGAGAGACTGCACTCTGTGTGAGTGCTTCTTTCTTCTACTTGTAGAGATTGTTGGTGGTTTTGGTAGGGACACTTTAATTTTTATATTGCATCACTTCTACTTTTTAAATTTGAAGTGCGAGGTTAAACGCAAAATCTAGCACAGCATTAGTTTCTGGACTACTCTAGACCTTACTCATAGCATGAAATGTGAGGTTCTTAGTCCAGTTTTGATTGATTTTATAAAAACAAAATGTTTGAGTCCATCTGCTACAATCAGGCAACATCATTCAAATGGGCCTCTACACAAAACATTATGTCTGTAAAATAGGAGACTTGCGTTCTCTTGGGCCTAAACCTACAACACACCCAAGATAGGTACTATTTGTACCAGTCTTATTTTGTCTTAATTATGCTGACATAAGAGCCAAGTTCAGTAATATGGTTTGTAAAGAATAACTATCACCAGGAACAGATGTTTTACTTGAAAAAAAAAAACACCTTTTTTTCTATATACACATCATTATATGTCCTGTGTAAGCATGCAAATGACCCAACACTCCACAGGATCCAGGTGATTCCTGGGATGCTCAGTGGCTTCTCACAAGACCTTACAGCAAGATCCTATTAGTTGTTGTGAAATATCATGGCTCTGACTAAACAAGCACTGTCTGCTGCATTAACTGATTGTTTGCCTCGGCTGCTGTGTCACTGGTAATGTTAGCGCTCATTTATCCATTGCCATACAATCTCAGAATAAAGCCTCATTTACACGTTAGTGTTTTGGTCAGGGATTTCCATCAGTGATTGTGAGCCAAAACCAGGTTTGGAGCCTCCACAGACATAAGGTCTAAGGGAAAGATCTGCACCTGTTCTGTGTTTAGAGCCGCACCTTGTTTTGGCTCAAAATCACTTATGGAAATCACTGATCAAACACTGACCTGTGAATGAGGCATGACCATACATTTTACGGTCTGACTAAAACTCCCATTGAGCATGTCAGAAATCGCCTAGCCAGGAAGTGCAGACTGTGGTAAAAGTTGAGTCATGTGTATACAGGACGCACATCTTATACAGTCCAATTTTATTTTTATTTTTTGTTAGTGACATGTAATATAGTTAGAAAAAGTGTATTATGCATTGTGGGACTAATAATCTTTCAATTGTTATTGGTGCCTGATGAAGAGGCTTGTTCATGAAACATGTAGACAAAAAAAGGAATTATTGGGATCATTTATCAAACTGGTGTCAAGTAGAACTGGCTTAGTTGCCCATATCAACTAAGCCAGTTCTACTTTACACCAGTTTGATAAATGACTATATATATATATATATATATATATATATATATTTCCTTTTTGTGCAAATGTTCCCGATCTTTCAACTAAAACACATATGCCGCTCCTGATGATACTGTATGTCCTCTTTAACCCACTGTGTTGTGACAGTAATGCTGTTCTGATCTCGGTGCCATGTTCCATTGATGCTGTGATATTTCAGGGCCAATTATATGATTACCTTATTGCCAGTCAAACTGTGCCGTGTCTGCTGCTTAGAGTTTTCTGCTGACCCTAGTAACAATTTCTAGCAGTGCTATTTTATTCCTGCTGACAAGTGCCTGTGACATTGTGCAAATCATGATAGCAGTCTTAAAGCTAGAGAAAGATTAGGTGAAAAAATGTGCCGGTCTTGGTTCTTGGATGTTGATTCCTCCTTGTACAGCTGAAGAATGACTGACTCATTTAGTAAC
Organism: Bufo bufo; assembly: GCF_905171765.1. Classification (NCBI taxonomy): domain Eukaryota; kingdom Metazoa; phylum Chordata; class Amphibia; order Anura; family Bufonidae; genus Bufo; species Bufo bufo. The sequence continues at coordinate 523,011,928 of NC_053390.1, read as the reverse complement.
ATATGCTGCTGGATAGATTTGCATGAAGTAGAACACACTTAACGTCGTGAAGCTAACTTCTATATGTGGAGCTAACTCCCTCCATCATGCTACAGTAAAAACCTATGTTTATTTACTCTCAGAATAGGTGTGCCTTCACACGCTGCAGATTTTGTAGTAGAATTTTCTACGACTGAAAATTAGTCCCATTAAGTGAATAGGGCTGGCAAAAATCCATGTGCTTACTACACCATTGAAATGACTAGAACTGATTTTTAGTTGCAGAATATTTTGCAACAAAATCCCCAACGTGTAAAGGCACCCTAGGGCCCCTTTTACACAATCAGTATTTGCTCAGTATTTGTAAGGAGTGGAATCTACAGAGAAAAATTAGAATGAAAAGATTTGCATCTGTTCTGTGTTTTGTAACCACTCCTGGTTTTGGCTTACAAATACTGATGAAAAGTACTGACCAAATACTGACTGTGAATGTGTCTACACTCCGCACAGTCATTCTCCTTGGTTTACAATGCTGTCAATTTGAAGCTATCAACAAGCCTGAGAGCGATATGTGACTTTTGAGCTGCTGCTTCACAACATTACTCTATAGCAAATTATGGGTGAGATTTATAAAATGAAGGCCTCAACATGATGTGTGCGGGAATGAGATGTGACAAATTTATTTTAAAAGCACATGTCTGTTAATAAATGTGTCACTTCTTTTGCCAGCCTGTAAGCATGAAGATGAAAACTATGGCAGCTATGAGTTGGTGTAGATTTGTAGTACAATGTATGCCAGGTTCTGGAAAAAAAAAAGATAAATTTCTCTAACCTGCAGTGGCCACATCCCTTTTCATTAAGCCCCATTCACTTTTTGAAAAGTGTTGAGAGACAGAAAATGTCAGCCACATTTGAGGCTTGCATAAAAATATTGCATACTGCACAAATTGGAATGAAAACTTTGATAAGTATGTTAAAAGGTTCCCCTGTATGTTTTTAGGGTTCAATACATTTTATGGAAAGTTGCCATTTCAACCCAGTAGCGAGGACAACAGGAAATTGACGTTAAAGAGAATAAACTCTAGGCATGGAGTATTAGACGTAACCCAAACAAAAAGCAGAGTAGACCCAATTTCCAACTTTAATAAAACATCAAAACAAGTCCACAAAAAGAAACAAAAATACTAAGCAAACATTCACAAAAAAGGGAAGAAGTAAAACAAGGGTGGAAGGGCAAAGGGTAAAGTCACCTGGTATTACTCAAAGACCTATTTAGTTCCCTTGTGGCAGAAACAGTCTACAAACAGAGGAATGGAATTGAGGCAGAGATAACCATGCTGCATAAAAGGCAGAACAACAACCCTCCTCAGTGGCTCTAAGTTCCTCCATTTTCATTGAATGATTTAAAACCTCTACCCATTGTGTGCAGGGTAGAAGAGTGGTAGAACTCCATAATCTGGGAATAATTTGCCTAGCGCAAGAATGAAATTGATAAAGGAGGCCATTGGTAATTTTGGATAAGACTCCCAGGAACATTGTCAACCTTGGGAGTTAATACAAGAATGACAAGTGAACTTTAAAAGGTAACAACCTCCTTCTAGAGAGGGGAAGAACAACTTTACCAAATATGCAACATGGTGCCAGGAGTCAACAAACAACGTCAGCACAATTGTGATACTTGAGGAAACATGTAATGTAGTTCCATTGGGATAGGATCTTGTAATGGAGAACTTGTGCATGACAGGAGACAATAGGAACAATTTGTTCCATTTCCTGTATGTTTTGGAAGGTGGTATTAAGAGGAAGTTATGTGTCCATGGCTTGAGTACAATGTGTAATGTTTCCACTAATTTGGGGGTATTCACACAAACCATATTTTGAGCCTTTGTTTTTCTGTATACATCAGTTACCTGAAATAAGAGAAAAAGATAATGCTATGTTTTCTCATTGGTGCTAATAAAGAGGATTGGCCAGATGATACATAAAATGCACCATTTGTCCAGTAGGAGGAGAACAGTGATTGACTTTAAAGGGGTTTTGCAAGAATCGGCAAATTTGCAAGAATTTGGCAAATCCCTCTCCACATTTGACCAGATCTGTAAAAATAGGATTGCTTACCTGCATCACTGTTTCGATTCCATGCCCCTTCTGCTCCAGGTCTGTGATGCTCCGCTGGACTCCCTCAATGTCAACATCCATTTTGACATTGCCAGAGGTAATAACTGGCTGCGGCGGATGTTGACATCAAAGAGGGCCCAGTGGAGCATTGCGGGCTTGGAGGAGAAGGAGTGGAGAGCCGGCGCCAGGAAGCAGGTAAATAATCGTAATTTTTCAGGTCTGGCCAAATGGGGGGGGGATTTGCCAAACACCCCCCCAGCTCCTTTAAGTATGTGTTCACATAAAATGTAACATAATTTTGTCTTTTTACAGAGCCAAAATTGATAAAGGACTTAAAGATTTGAGTCAAGTTAAGCCAGCTGGTGAAACATACATGCATGAAGGCTTCATGCAAGTAAGTGGAAAATAAGTATTTTGCCTTGTTTCTATGTAAATCAAATCATATTTCACCATTCCTAATAATGTGTATATGTCTAATAAGATTATTAATCCTTTCTCTAAATTACAGCTGTTTTTCATCATTATGGGTACATGGGAGAAGTCTGCAGAGTACCGTATATGGTGGAATTCTCCAGTAGCATTTTAGTTTAAGTTTTATTCATAGTGTATATACTGTGGGTTTGGCACAGATTGCACTCTCTGCATTGCAAAGGGATAAAATCTGTGTCAGAAACCGACAGCGTAAATTGATGCGCTGCGGAATTTAAATCTACACTTTTCAGTCACCTTATGTGCAGATTCTATTGTAGATTTGCTTTCTAAAATTTTAGCAAACTTGCCGGTATTGTAATCTAATACAGAAAATCCGCAGCGTATATGCCATGTGTGAGCTTGCCATTTTGGCTGTCAAAGTTGTGGTCAAGGCATTTGCTGTTGGCTACAGTGGTCCTGATTATCACTGGAAGGAAATGAAGAAACAGATGTGTGGTCTCACCGTGATACTGTGAATGTTAACATAGGCAATGGCTCAAGTACTGCAGTTTTAGATTTTTGCATCATTGTAAGAAATGATGTGAAAGTTTTTTTTTTTTTATTTCACCAGAAACAGGGCCTTGACTGGTATTTCTCAGAGTGACACTTTTCTCAAACAACATATAAACGTACAGTATATGGCAACAGTGATCGATGGGTGATGTGGTTGACTTATGATCACTTGACTGAAATAGCAAAACAATAGGCACCATGTAATTCCCAAAACTTGGTGTTATTTAGGAGTAAGAAAAATGTCTGCTTTCTTCTAAACACAGTGCCACACATGTCTGCAGGTTGTGTGTAGCATTGCAGTGGAATCCCAGTAACTTCAGTGAAGCTGAGTTGCACAAAAGCATTGTGTTTGACTCATGATTAATTTCTGCATATGCTTTCATAGCTATTTTCTCTTATGTTATCCTATGTTACACAATTGCGTATATTATTATTATGACCACCTACTAATATATAGAGTAACTGCCGTGTGCAGCATGGATCGCAGCTAGACAGGAGTGACCCAGTAAGGTCCTGGTAGGTTGTCACTGGTATCTGGAGCCATGTTTACTCCAGTGCATCTCAAAGCTGCTGGAGGGTGCTTGAGGGAGGATCCATAGAGTGAACAAGACAATCAAGGTGGTCCCACAGGTACTCAATTGGGTCCAAGCCTGAGAAATAAGGGGGCCAGGATACTACTTGGATGTCGGATATTTCTAGAATGCGACATGTCGCATTGTTTTGGTTAAAGATCCCATCTGCTCCAGGGAAGAAAATCAGCATGTATGGGTGTATGCAATCTGCAAGGATGGGTACATACCAAAATTGGTTAAGAGTGCCTTCCATGTGGATAAGTGGGCCCAGAGAATAGCATTAAAAAATATTGGCTAGACCACAACACTGCCACAACCAGCTTGTGTTCTTCCAGCAATAGTTGCAGGGTATGTGTTCTCTGATGTTCCTCTACTGAAACATCATCCATCCATTTGATGAAGCAGAAAATGTGACTCATCGGAAAAGGCATCCTTTTGCCAATGAGCAGAGGTAAAATTCCAATACTGCTATGAAAGTTGAAGTCTTTTCTGCTGATGTAACTTTATTAAAAGGGGTGCAGTGACCATTCATCTGCTTAAGAGCCCCATATGTGGCAGGGTTTGCTCATAGCGCCCTCGTTCATTTTAGCGATAAGCTGTTCTACTGTCAGTCCACCCTCATGCACATTCGTAGGCGACGTTCCCCTCTCACATCAATGACATGTCTTTCTCTGAAGGTTCCATGATGCTTATTCACAATGATACCATTTGTCCACTCACAATACACTTTCAGAAATGCTGCCACCCTTGGCCTGAAAGCCATTAATCATACCTTATTGCAACTCTTATAAATCAACCCTTTTACCCATTACATCAATGAGGGATATGTGTGAAGACAGCATATGGCACATCTTATGTACCCACCAATCCTGCTCACGATATGTCATGAGCTATGTACACACTGCCTATGTTGAAAGTAGGAAGTGGTCATAATAATGTGTTTTGACTGTATATATTATTGTATAATTTTTTTTCTATCAATGTGCATGATCTACAATAATAGTAATTTGATTTACACGTACATTGTACTTTTAGTATAGTAGCAACAAAAACCTTATTGTTCTTGTTCCTGTTGAATAGTCTGGTGGGCCAGAATATTGAGGCTCATCAGTTGAGAGTAGATTACATACCCCAATTGCTCCTTTGTTCTGGAAATAATATACTGTTGCTTTTTGCATCAGCTGAGTTGCTGTGAGAGTTTGTCTCCCATATTTAGTTTGGCACTCACAGCTTATGAAATGCAGTTTTCCAACCATAGTTTTAACGTTATCACTTTCTGCCTGATGTTTGCTGTGTGAGCTACAGTACGACCTCCTAGATAAAGATGTGTGGCCCCAGGGGGCTCCTTCTGAGTTCAGGCTCCGAAACAGCAGTTTCCCCTGATTTCACTATAACTACTCCCTTGGTATCCTTCTATTTTTTCAATATATTCTAGATCTATGAAATGTTCTGACTCCTAAAGTCTTTTCTGCTAAGGGTTCCTTGGGAAACACTCACCTGGAGAATTTTTGGATTATCATTTTTTTATTGTCCTATATTTGAAACTTAAAGAGGACCTGTCACCTCCCCTGACATTCCCCATGCTATAACAACTTTGTAGCTTCTTTTCATATAACTTTGTTGTGTCACTCCACTGTTATGCTTACTGGGGCAGCTGGGGTTCTAGGTTTGAATCTGACCAAGGAAACCATTTGTGTACAGTTTGTATGTTCTCTCAATGTTTGCATGGGTTTCCTCCCATACTCCAAAGACATACTGAATTTAGATTATGAGCTCCATTGGGGACACCAAGAGATAGTAATGTCTGTAAAGTGTTGTGGAATATTTTGGTGCTGTAAAGGTTAATGAAGGATTTGCCAACTGGGTGTTACCAGTTGAATGTGTGACCCTGCACAGTGTTAAGCCTCATGCAGACGTCCGTGGAACACGGTCGGTGAGATACCAAACTAGCATTGCAGGAGCGCACGGCGTCATTGGTTGCTATGACGCCGTGCGCTCCTGCAATGCCAGTGCAGTAGCTCACCGACCGTGTTCCACGGACGTCTTCATGAGGCTTTAAAGGGACACTGACAGGCCCAAAAAGCATATTTAGGTATATATATGACAGTGCAGGTCTTATAAAGTGTATTAGAATCATCTAAGTATCCCCCCTGTCCACCTTATAAATACAGTAAAATGAAGTTTTATAACCTGATAGAATCGTGTTCAATCTGCCCAAGGGGCGACGTTTCATCTCCACTTGCGCCCAGCCAGCCGCTCCCAAGTGCCATTTGAAGCGCCGCCCAGCTCATCAATATTCACTTCGCTGGGCGGCTACTAGTGTCCCCGGCTATCTTCAGCGCATGCGCCCGACACCCTCACTGGCCGGGATCGCATCGCGCCTGCGCGCAGTCTGATTCTCAGAGGCCGATGCAGCCTCTGCTTTATGCGCATGCGTCGGGCACAGTTCAGAGCAGTGCTTCAGAGTAGCCGCCGAGCGAAGTGAATATTGATGAGCTGGGCGGCGCTTCAAACGGCAGTTGGGGCGAGGATGGCTGGGCGCAAGTGGAGATGAAACGCCGCCCCTTGGGCAGATTGAACACGATTCAAGCAGGTTATAAAACTTCAGATTACTGTATTTATAAGGTGGACAGGGGGGATACTTAGATGATTCTAATACACTTTATAAGACCTGCACTGTCATATATATACCGAAATATGCTTATTGGGCCTGTCAGTGCCCCTTTAAACTATTTAATGCCATGTCCCCAACTGATAACACTCATTTGCCTATTCATTCATAAACTTCTAGTAGGAGCAATAGGAACTGAAGAACACAGAGTTGTTATTTAATGTGGAAGTGCCAGGAGTGGTGATGGGCCTCTTTAAAGAAGGATCCATTTTTAAATATTCATTGTTTGGCAAGGTCCAGAATTAATTTTTTATTTTTTATTTCTTATGACATCCAGGAAACACTGCAAAATGCAGAGTCAGCCCATCTTAAAGTGTTTTTAAAAGGGTTTTCTGGGATTTTGATACTGATGACTTATCATCAGTATCAAAATCTCGGAAAAACCGCTTTAAAGGTTTTCTCAGGATAGGTCATCAATATCTGATTGATGGGGTTCTGACATCCAGCACCACCACTTATCAGCTGTTTGAAGAGATGAGAGTGTCCGGTGAGTGTTACGTTCTTATGTGTGCTTGGTATTGCATTATGTGTGCTTGCAGTGCATGCCCATTAACTTGTATTCGAGCTGCAGATAAATAAGTTAATTTTGCAGTTCCTCAAATTAAATTATATCTTTATGATTCTCTGTATTGTGTAGAACCCAGTCCAGCTAGGCAATTTCTGTGTAGTCTAACATTTTACTTCTGTGCTCATACGAAAATTAACTTTTCAGCGAAACCAAAGGACGAGCAACCCATCTTTAGACAGCTGTTTCACGGTTCTTTATCAGTATCAGATTGGCTGGGTGAGATGCCTCATACACAGCTGAAGGGGATACTGGCTCTCATTGAAGAGACCCAGTGAGTATATTAAGACTTATTTTCAGGCAATGATTTGTGTTAAAAATACAAATTAGCTTGTATCAGGAAAACCAGAGATTCCTCCTGAAGGAAAAGCAACCTCAATGTGACAACTCTTCGAAAGTTTTAAAACCGTGCCTAGGGTGGTTGCCACTTAGCTATTTGGATTATAATTTAGGCCTTAACTCAGGACCATATACGGTATCTAATGTATTTATAAAGATATAAAGCTAAACAGTGGTGCTCAAAGTTACAGTATGGCCACACGTTCTGGTTTCATGATGTAGTTTTGGAAGCCAAAACCAAGAGTGAATTCAAACAAGAGGAGAAGTAATATATGTCTTTCCTTTTTCATTATATACTTCTCATTTTGGTTTCCAAAAGATTATCAAGAACCCAATCGTGTGGCTGTACCCTAAAACATGCTTTAAGCTGATCTTTGGTAACTGTGTTTTGGAAATATCTTCTAAAATTCCTGTTTACTAATAGAAATTTCTGAAAAATTCAAAAATGGTCTTAGAGTTCAGATTTTAGAAACATGCGGTATATGTGAAGTATCAGTAAAAGAATATAATCATCGATTCCCTATAAAGGTATGACTACATGGTCTGGTTTCCTGATGCAGTTATGGAAGCCAAAGCCAGGAGTGGGTCATAAAAAGAGAGAAAGTATAAACAACGGATATGACTTTCTGCATGCAGAAACCTGACAGTATGCCATACACTAACCATTTAGTGAGTACCACTATCAGCTAGACTTGCGGATATATTGCAATTGTTCATTAAGAACATCTTCATTTAGAAAATGTTCATTAAAAATTCTGAACCTTGAGCTGGAACTCCTTTTGTTCCAGGATATTGATAATGTGGGCAACAAGTGATGGCTGTGGTGTGTGACTGGAATAGGGCCCAGGAAAATAGTTGGAAACATGGAAACAGCTTGAATCTATTTTTTACCTGATGAAGGGGACATCATTTCCCGAAACTCGCTATAATCATCTGCAAAATAAATATTGAAGATTCCTCTACAATACTGATGGAATTTTTTAGGCTGGTTCCTTGTGCCAAGGGATGTCTTTCCCCTGACGACTATTTGAAAAATAGACATGGAAACTTAAAATAATTAAATTCGCCGGTGATTAGGGAATGATGATGATGGAGATTTATAAATGTCCATTAAAAGGGAAGAGTTAAATTTGTTTGTTTTTACGCTGCTATAGTCTACGAAATGTCACCTGCACTCCTAGTGTATGAAAGTGCCTTGTAGAGGGCTTGTCCAGCCAAACAGTCTCAGAGGAAGGCACCACAGCACACAATTTTGTAGTGAGAAGACATACTTTATTAAGTTAAAGATCCAGTAAGGTCCAGAAAAATTCAACCATTTATTATCTGTAGCAACTCATAGAAAACCAGTATATTACAGCTGATCTTCCTCAGCAGTATGGGTCTGTGGCTCCCATGGCAATAGGTATAGTTTCTGGTTTTATGCTGCTGTTAGAAGTCCAGGCAAAAATTTAATTCCACAATGGTTAATCATAAATTATATATGGAATTTTGTTATCCATTCTGTGATTTTAAGGTTATGGCTACATGTGGCATATTTTACATACCTGCTGAATTCATGCCAAAATCCATGACAAGACTGCAGCAGTATCTGCTTGAGTTGCATTCAGATTTGCCTGGGGATTAGCCACAAATTTCACCCTCTCCATTGCAAAGGGTAAATACACTGCTCAAAAAAATAAAGGGAACACTTAAACAACACAATGTAACTCCAAGTCAATCACACTTCTGTGAAATCTAACTGTCCACTTAGGAAGCAACACTGAGTGACAATCAATTTCACATGCTGTTGTGCAAATGGGATAGACAATAGGTGGAAATTATAGGCAATTAGCAAGACACCTCCAATAAAGGAGTGGTCCTACAGGTGGTGACCACAGACCACTTCGCAGTTCCTATGCTTCCTGGCTGATGTTTTTGAATGCTGGCGGTGCATTCACTCTAGTGGTAGCATGAGACGGAGTCTACAACCCACACAAGTGGCTCAGGTAGTGCAGCTTATCCAGGATGGCACATCAATGCGAGCTGTGGCAAGAAGGTTTGCTGTGTCTGTCAGCGTAGTGTCCAGAGCATGGATGCGCTACCAGGAGACAGGTCAGTACATCAGGAGACGTGGAGGAGGCCGTAGGAGGGCAACAACCCAGCAGCAGGACCGCTACCTCCGCCTTTGTGCAAGGAGGAACAGGAGGAGCACTGCCAGAGCCCTGCAAAATGACCTCCAGCAGGCCACAAATGTGCATGTGTCTGCTCAGACGGTCAGAAACAGACTCCATGAGGGTGATATGAGGGCCCGACATCCACAGGTGGGGGTTGTGCTTACAACCCAACACCGTGCAGGACGTTTGGCATTTGCCAGAGAACACCAAGATTGGCAAATTCACCACTGGCGCCCTGTGCTCTTCACAGATGAAAGCAGGTTCACACTGAGCACATGTGACAGACGTGACAGAGTCTGGAGACGCCGTGGAGAACGTTCTGCTGCCTGCAACATCCTCCAGTATGACCGGTTTGGCATTGGGTCAGTAATGGTGTGGGGTGGCATTTCTTTGGAGGGCCGCGCAGCCCTCCATGTTCTCACCAGAGGTAGCCTGACTGCCATTACGTACCGAGATGAGATCCTCAGACCCCTTGTGAGACCATATGCTGGTGCGGTTGGCCCTGGGTTCCTCCTAATGCAAGACAATGCTAGACCTCATGTGGCTGGAGTGTGTCAGCAGTTCCTGCAAGACGAAGCCCGTTCCCCAGACCTGAATCCAATTGAGCACATCTGGGACATCATGTCTCGCTCTATCCACCAACGTCACGTTGCACCACAGACTGTCCAGGAGTTGGCAGATGCTTTAGTCCAGGTCTGGGAGGAGATCCCTCAGGAGACCATCCGCCGCCTCATCAGGAGCATGCACAGGCTTTGTAGGGAGGTCATACAGGCACGTGGAGGCCACACACACTACTGAGCCTCATTTTGACTTGTTTTAAGGACATTACATCAAAGTTGGATCAGCCTGTAGTGTGTTTTTCCACTTTAATTTTGAGTGTGACTCCAAATCCAGACCTCCATATGTTGAAAAATTTGATTTCCATTTTTTTATTTTTGTGTGATTTTGTTGTCAGCACATTCAACTATGTAAAGAACAAAGTATTTCAGAAGAATATTTAATTAATTCAGATCTAGGATGTGTTATTTTTGTGTTCCCTTTATTTTTTTGAGCAGTGTACAAAGTGGAAATCTTCAGCATAGATTGACATGCTACTGAAATAAAATCCACACCATATATCACATTATGTGCTTATTCATAGTGGACATTTTTTGCAGTGTGGAAATACTGCAGATTTCCCATGTGGAAATTTGTTACAGAAAATCTGCACATTTCTTCTTTGTTCTTTCTTTGTCCATACAGTTAATTACGGGTGTGATGAAGTAAGCAAACGCAAAGTTTCATATACTCAGGGCCCCTGATATCTTCACACACAGACCAGGTTGATACAATGGGGAGAATTTGTGAAAGTTCTACAATAGCTTTTTGGCATGTCTTAAATTTTGACCCAAGGTCTGTTTCGTGTGTGTGATTTTTTTTTTCCTCCCTTTTTTGACACCATCACCACTTTTGTAAAAAGTGGGCAGGGTGTGACTGGAAGTTGGTGGGCAATAGTTAGCACCCACTCAGACTAAAGCCTCATTCACGCGTCAATGTCTTGGTCGGTGATTTACATCCGTGACTGTAAGCAAAAACCAGGATTGGAGCCTCCACAAACATAAGGTATAAGGCCTCCTGCACACAAACGTGTGCGCCACGTGGCCTTGCTGAGGCCCGCAAATTGAGGCCCACAATGCACGAACATCAACTGTGGGGGCAGCCGCAGAAGATTGCGGACCCATTCACTTTAATGTGTTCGCGATGCAGATTTATTTTTTGGTGCATTATCTTCTCTAGAATTTTATGCCAATCTTAATAAATTCCCCCAAAGCGTGTATTACTAAGTTTCATCATTTCACTTGCTCAGCTAAAATAACTCTATGATTAGATCCCGTTTGACACCTTTAAATATTGTGTTGGATAGTCACAAAAGTTGTTCTATGTAATACATTTTAATGCAGTTTAAGGCACATTGGTTCAAAATGATCAGTGAATCAGCAAATGTAGCAGAGAGTCATGTAGATTTCATTTCTTTTGTGTAATTCTAAATATAGCTGAACAGCATCTGGTGTCTACGGCATTGCTTATTAACTCAGAACAGTTCACAGACCACAGACTACAGTATATTTCTATCCTAGTTAACAGCTTGTTATCATTTACAATTTGTTTCCCTTTATTTTTCCAAAATTTCGACACTGTTACCAATTTCATCTTTTACACCTCAAGTAAACCTACATTTACAGGGTTAGACTGGATTTCCTTGGGCCCACCAGAGGAAATTATTTTTGAGGCCAAACCCTCATATCATCAATGAGTTTCAATAATTTTTGATTTAAAGAAATGGACCCTAGTGAGCTCCAAATGAATTTTTCTCCTGGACCATTGGGGCCCCTTATGGTATCAGACCCTGGGCCCAACAGAGTACCAGAGGAACCAGTCTGATGCTGTGCATTTACATATCCGACTGATCAGGTTTTATCTGGCACCACAAATTTGCAAGTTTGCATTTTGTTATAAACATATATACAGTTGAAACCAGAAGTTTACATACACTATTTAAAAATACACATATGCATGTTTTTCTCAATATCTGACATGAAATAATAATTATTATTTGCCAAATGCCAGAATAATGAGAGAGAGAGAGAGAGAATGTTTTAAGGCGTTTTTATTACTTTCTGCAATGTCAAAAGTTTACATACACTAAGATTACTATGCTTTTAGACAATTCTGGAATGCCCATATGATGATGTTGGAAGCTTCTGTTAGGTTTGTTGGTTAATTAGAGACACAGAAATAAGATAATAATGCACTTAGTAAAGTAGATGCAAGCATTATATATGGACAAAGTCCTCACTCTGATATGATAATATCTGAGACACTTAGCCAATATATTTTGATCAAAACACATCTGGACATCCGCACATTTGTATATCATACCGTGCAGGATGTTTTTATCTTAGTTTTTTCTGTGATTAATTAGAGACACACCTGTAGATGCACACCTGAAAACCTGTGGATGCACACCTGAAACACACTGCTTCTTTGTGTAGCATCATGGGAAAGTCTAAAGAAATTAGCCAATATATCAGGAAGAGAATTGCACAAGTCTGGCTCAAACTTGGGTGCTATTTCAAGATACCTGAAGGTGCCTTGTTCATCTGTACAAACAATTATACACAAGTACAAGCAAGATAGGAATGTCCAGCCATCATTGTAGCTTGCCAGCTAAGACGTGTCCTAAGTTGCTAGTATAGCTTATATGTGTATACAGCTAGACCTGCCAATAGCCTTAATACAGTTTCTATGTTTATTTGTTAAAGACAAAAGCAGAGTTATTTACTGTGACATCATGTTTTGGATGTCATATAACCGTTATATTTTGTGTTCACTGAAGCAGAAAAAGATAATATAATAGAATTAATTTTTCAATGTAAGGTAAGCTCAGTGACACAGCAGAAACAACAGAAAGCATAGTGTTAATCTGTTGTTGCTGGGCAGAAGTCTAGACTAATCACAGCCAGCTTCTGACACAGCTCCTGCTGCTAGAATCATTATTCACCAGAGACAGGAGCTGAAGAGACGTTCACTCCACTGAGAGCTGAGTTTTATGGGAACACGAGGCCAATATAGGTATTTAAAACAGTTAAATAATGTTCATATTTTTAGTATTGTGTTTAGATCTGTATACTGAACTAGATATATATGTGTTTACTTACAGTTCCACCAATTGCAACCATATAATTGCAAACTACAAATACCATACAAACAAATTGCAATCCAAATTGCACACAACCATACCAGATCATACTTGACCAATCTGCAAATAGTCACTGCTAACTGCATACTGCTAATTAACTATTAGTTAGACCTCAGATATACCTCTCGAAGAGATCATAAAGTGCTTAAATAACAAAGTGAGAGTACAGATATTCAAGAGAAAAATATATCAACTATTTTATGTTGAATGACAAGATTGAACAGTTGAACCACCATATTATGCATACCGCCATTTTGTGATATTTCTTCAACACGTGTTTTGTACATAGACTATCTGCTGCGGAGGCGGCAGTGTTATATATGAATTAAAGTTAATAAAGAAGTTATTTGAAGCATTTGGTGTGCTCTTTAAACCTACTGTTTCCATAGAACAGCGCTAGAGGAATTATAGAGTAATAGACAGTCTGGTTAGACTAAAAGTCAGAGATATCAAAATTCTTCTAATGCCACAGTGCGAAATGCACTTCATAGTGCTGCGCCTGCCACAATCATACCGCTCAGGAAGGAGATGGGTTCTGTGTCCCAGAGATGAACGTGCTTTGGTCCGACATGTGCATCAACCCAAGAATAAAAGCAAAAGACATTGTGAAGATGATGGCGGAAGCTGGTAAGATTGTGTCAATATCCACAGTAAAACAAGTACTGTATCAACATGGGCAGATAGGCCACTCTACCAGGAAGAAGCCATTACTCCAAAAGAAACATAAAAAAGCCAGATTAATGTTTGCAAATGCACACAGGAACAAAGACCTACATTTTTGGAGGCATGTCCTGTGGTCTGACAAAACTAAAATGTAACTTTCTGGCCACAATGACCATTGTTACATTTGGAGGAAAAGGGAAAAGCTTGGAAGCCTAAGAACACCATCCCAACTGTTAAACATGGAGGTGGCAGCATCATGTTGTGGGGTTGGTGCACTTCACAAAATAGATGACATCATGAGAAAAGAAGATTATGTGGAAATACTGAAGCAACATCTCAAGACATCAGCCAGGAAGTTAAAGCTTTGACGGAAATGGGTCTTCCAAATGGACATTGACTCGAAGCATACTGCAAACTGGTTACAAAGTGGCTTAAGGATAACATAGTCAATGTTTTGGAGTGGCCATCACAAAGCCCTGATCTCAATCCTTTTGAAAATGTATGGGCAAAGCTGAAAAGGCAGGTGCAGGCAAGGCGACCAGCAAAAATCACTCAGTTGCACCAGTTTTGTCAGGAAGAATGAACCCAAATTCCAAACAACTATTGTGAGAAGCCTGTGGAAGCATATCCAAGTCATACAGTTTAAGGGCAATGGTAGCAAATATTAATGAAATGTATATACTGTAGACTTATGACTTTGCAGAAAGTAATAAAAATGCCTTAAAACATTCTCTCTCTCTCTCTCTCTCTCTCTCTCTCATTATTCTGGCATTTGGCAAATAATACTAATTATGGTAATTCTAATTGACCAAAAACAGGAAAGGTTTATTCTGATTTCATGTCAGATATTGAGGAAAAACATGCATATGTGTCTTTTTATATAGTGTATGTAAACTTCTGGTTTCAACTGTAAATACTTTAAAAGGTAGGAAAAACTACCTGCACAAACACACTTAGATTAGATTTCATTAGTTTTTCTAATAACAATGGACTAGAGGGCTACAGAGTGCTGATAATGGTGATAGAAAAATATGGTTTTCAACTCTAAAAGGTTCCTTACTGTACAGAAAACTTGTTCTGGTACGTACTGCAGAAACTAGTAGATATACACTTTAATAATCAAGCATCACGCGACCAGAGAATGCTGTGTACCACTGCCTGTAATGGAAGTGACCCACAAGTTGCCAAGACCCGACAGTCGCAAAAATTTCAACACTGCTGTGTTTTTGCATATGTCCGATTGCGGTTGTGTAGCTCCACACTAAAGGAGACCCACTAGATGAAAGATTTTTAAACAAGCCCCTCTTTTACTGTGCATTAAAATGTGAGACCATTTTGTAATATCTTGCTTTTATGCTTACATGCTAATGTATGGTTACTGACACTTAGGTTACTTTCACACTTGCGGCACAGGATTCCGTCAGGCAGTTCCGTCACCCGAACTGCTTGCTGGATCCGTCAAAACGTATGCAGACTGATGGTATTTGTCAAACGGATCAGGATCCCGATCCGTCTGACAAATGCATTGAAATGCCGGATTTGTCTCTCTGGTGTCATCTAGAAAAATGGATCCAGCATTTATTTTTTTTCACATTTGTTTGCGGGCTGAGCATGCGCAGACCGCAATGCCGGATCAGTTTTGCCGGAACACTCAGGGCCGGATCAGGCATTAATGCATTTCAATGGGAAAAAATGCCGGATCCGGCTTTCCGGCAAGTGTTCCGGAATTTTGGATGGAGATAAAACCGCAGCATACTGCAGTATTATCTCCATCCTGAAAAGGCAAAAAGACTGAACTGAAGACATCCTGACGCATCATGAACGGATTGCTCTCCATTCAGAATGCTTTAGGATAAAACTGATCAGTTCTTTTCCGGTATTGAGCCCCAAGGACGGAACTCAATGCCGGAAAATAATAACGCTAGTGTGAAAGTACCCTTAGGCCACTTCACACGGGCGAGTTTTCCGCCCGGGTGAAATGTGTGAGGTGAACGCTTCGCACCCGCACTGAATCCGGACCCATTCATTTCTATGGGGCTGTGCACATGCATCACTTGTGCGTTGCGTGAAAATCGCAGCATGGTCTAAATCGCAAGCATCTGCAAGCAAGTGCGGCTGCGGTGCGATTTTCACGCATGGTTTCTAGGTGAGGATCAGGATGGGGACCCGATCATTATTATTTTCCTTTATAACATGGTTATAAGGGAAAATAATAGCATTCTTAATACAGAATGCTTAGTAAAATAGGGATTAAAAATAGGGTTAAACAAAAAAAAAAATATATTAAACTCACCTCATCCACTTGTTCGCGCAGCTCGGCTCGTCTTCTTTCTTCTTCTTTGATGACCTGGGAGAAAAAGGACCTATGGTGACGTCACTGCGCTCATCACCATGGTGATGGACCATGTGATGAGCGCAGTGACGTCACCAAAGGTCCTTTTCCTCCCAGGTCATCAAAGAAGATGAAAGAAGACAAGCCGGGCTGCGCGAACAAGTTGATGAGGTGATTTTAATAAAAAAATAAAAAAATGTAACCCCTCCATCCCTATTTTACTAAGCATTCTGTGTTAAGAATGCTATTATTTTCCCTTATAACCATGTTACAGTGCTGCCCATAATTATTCATACCCCTGCAAAATTTTGACTTAAAGTTACTTTTATTCAACCAGCAAGTAATTTTTTGACTGTAAATGACATAGGTGTCTCCCAAAAGATAATAAGACAATGTACAAGAGGCATTATTGTGGACAAAAACATTGCTTTTATTTACATTTGAGCAAAAAAATACAAGATGTTCTGCACTGTGGAAAATCTCAGAGGACATGGTCGGAAGCCAAAAGTGACACTTGTGCTGGCCAGGAGGATAGTTAGAAGGTGAAAAAGAATCCAAGGATCACCACCAAGGCCATCCTGGTGAATCTGGGCTCTGCTGGTGACAATGTCTCAAGGCAGACAATGCAACGTACACTGCACACTGCTGGGTTCCACTTCTCCAGATAAGGCACACAAAAACTCGCTTGGCCTTTGCAAAAGCTCATCTGGACAAAGAAGAAGACTTCTGGTGTTTTGTGTTATGGTCAGATGAAACAAAAATTTAATTGTTTGGTCACAATGATGTTTCATTTATTTGGCGTAAAAAAGGAGAAGCCTTCAACCCAAAGAACACCATCCCCACTGTCAAACATGGTGGTGGGAACCTAATGCTTTGGGGGTGTTTTTCAGCCAATAGACCAGAGAACCTAATCACAGTAAACGGCACCATGAAAAAAGAGTAATACATGAGGATTCTCAACGACAACATCAGGCAGTTTGCAGAAAAACTTTGCCTTGGGCACCAGTGGACATTTCAGCATGACAATGACCCAAAACACACAGCAAAAGTGGTGAAGAAATGGTTAGCAGACAACAACATTAACGTTTTGGAGTGGCCCAGACTTGAATCCAATTGAGAATTTTTTTTCACAATAATGCCTCTTGTACATCGTCTTATTATCTTTTGGGAGACACCTATGTCATTTCCCGTCAAAAAATTACTTGCTGGTTGAATAAAAGTAACTTTAAGTCAAAATTTGCCAGGGGTATGAATAATTATGGGCAGCACTGTATAAGGGAAAATAATAAAATATACATAACACCTAACCCAAACCCGAACTTCTGTGAAGAAGTCCGGGTTCATTTCTGGATACCAAACATGCCGATTTTTCTCACGCGTTAAAATGCTTTGCACTTGCGCTGAAAAATCATGCATTTTCCCGCGATGCACCCGCATTCTATCCAGCCCTCACACGCGACGCCTGTGTGAAAGAGGCCTTAGGGTTCTTTTAGATGTTCCAATGCAGGCCTGTATCTAGCACTGATTGACAATAAAACAAGTTGATCAACAGTTGTTCAAGAAACTTTCACACTGGATGATGGAAACTCCTATGAGCATTCATTCCTGATCACCAGCCTGTGTAAAAGGTCCTTTACATGGATAAGAGTGCTCCACCGCCAGATTCTAAAGACAACATTTTGTCTTCTAATTTCAGTTAGGTACCATGGTATCATGATGACCTTATACATTGAAATAGCCACATATACACTCACATTCAGGAGTCACATTCAAGAAATTAATTCTCTATGACAAGTCTGCACTTGATAAATAAGACGTGTTGTCATCAGAATCTTTTAACCCCTTAGTGACCACCAATATGCCTTTTTACTGATGTAAACAAAGGGGGTTTAACTAGATAGTCGGTGTTAATCAATGATTTTATGTACCCAAAATGGTGCATTAAAAACTATAACTTGTCCTACAAAAAATAAGCCCTCATACAGGTACATTGATGAAAAAACAAAAAAGTTATAGCTTTTGGAATGTGAAAAAATGTGCCTGGTCGATAAGGATGCAACATCAGTCTTTGGGCCTGTAGCTTTAAATGATCGTAGTTTAGTAGACAAATAAGAAATTCAAAATGTTTTTTATATTGCTACTAGGGTATGTACCCGGCGTTGCCCAGGCTTTTACATCCATCTATATAAATATTTTCTGTGTAAATTACGTGTTTTATTTGCATTTTACACTTAATTTTTTACATAAGAAAAAATCTGATTACTGAGCAACCTGAACAAATCACATACATAAAAGCACTTTGCTTAGGTAGTTTAGGGCTTACTGATGAATGATCTTTTAAAGTTACACTTCTTTAAGTAAGATAGGAAATTGTAATATTTGCTGATTAACCCCTTAAGGACCGGGCTCATTTTCACCTTAAGGACCAGGCCATTTTTTGGAAATCTGACCAGTGTCACTTTAAGTGCTAATAACTTTAAAACGCTTTGACTTATCCAGGCCATTCTGAGATTGTTTTTTCGTCACATATTGTACTTCATGACAGTGGTAAAATGAAGTCAAAAAAATTATTTTTTTTTCACAAAAAAATACCTAAATTTACTAAAAATTTGGAAAAATTTGCAAATTTCAAAGTTTCAGTTTCTCTACTTCTGTAATACATAGTAATACCCCAAAAAATTGTGATGACTTTACATTCCCCATATGTCTACTTCATGTTTGAATTATTTTGGGAATGATATTTTATTTTTTGGGGATGCTATAAGGCTTAGAAGTTTAGAAGCAAATCTTGAAATTTTTCTGAAATTTACAAAAACTAAATTTTTAGGGACCAGTTCAGGTCTGAAGTCGATTTGCTAGGCTTACATAATAGAAACCACCCAAAAATGACCCCATCTAAGAAACTACACCCCTCAAGGTATTCATACATTGTTAACCCTTTAGGTGTTGCACAAGAGTTATTGGCAAATGGGGAGGAAATTTGAGAATTTCATTTTTTTGTCTAATTTTTCATTTTAACCCATTTTTTCCACTAACAAAGCAAGGGTTAACAGACAAACAAGACTGTATCTTTATTTCCCTGACTCTGCCGTTTACAGAAATACCCAATATGTGGCAGTAAACTACTGTACGGCCACACAGCGGGGCGTAGAGTGAAAGGTGCACCGTTTGGTTTTTGGAAGGCTGATTTTTATGGACTGGTTTATTTACATCATGTCCCATTTGAAGCCCCCTGATGCACCCCTAGAGTAGAAACTCCCTAAAAGTGACCCCATCTAAGAAACTACACCCCTCAAGGTATTCAAAACTGATTTTACATACGTCTTTAACCCTTTAGGTGTTGCACAAGAGTTATTGGCAAATGGAGATGAAATTTGAGAATTTAATTTTTTTGCCTAATTTTCAATTTTAACCCATTTTTTCCACTAACAAAGCAAGGGTTAACAGCCAAACAAGACTGTATATTTATTGCCCTGACTCTGCTGTTCACAGAAACACCCCATATGTGGCTGTAAACTACTGTACGGGCACACGGCAGGGCGTAGAGTGAAAGGTGCGCCGTTTGGTTTTTGGAGGGCTAATTTTGCTGGACTGTTTTTTTGACACCATGTCCCATTTGAAGCCCCCCTGATGCACCCCTGGAGTAGAAACTCCATAAAAGTGACCCCATCTAAGAAACTACACCCCTCAAGTTATTCAAAACTGATTTTACATACGTCGTTAACCCTTTAGGTGTTGCACAAGAGTTATTGGCAAATGGGGAGGAAATTTGAGAATTTCATTTTTTTGTCTAATTTTTCATTTTAACCCATTTTTTTCCACTAACAAAGTAAGGGTTAACAGACAAACAAGACTGTATCTTTATTGCCCTGACTCTGCCGTTTACAGAAATACCCAATATGTGGCCGTAAACTACTGTACGGCCACACAGCGGGGCGTAGAGTGAAAGGTGCGCCGTTTGGTTTTTGGAAGGCTGATTTTTATGGACTGGTTTATTTACACCATGTCCCATTTGAAGCCCCCTGATGCACCCCTAGAGTAGAAACTCCCTAAAAGTGACCCCATCTAAGAAACTACACCCCTCAAGGTATTCAAAACTGATTTTACATACGTCTTTAACCCTTTAGGTGTTGCACAAGAGTTATTGGCAAATGGAGATGAAATTTGAGAATTTAATTTTTTGGCCTAATTTTCAATTTTAACCCATTTTTTCCACTAACAAAGCAAGGGTTAACAGCCAAACAAGACTGTATCTTTATTGCCCTGACTCTGCTGTTCACAGAAACACCCCATATGTGGCCGTAAACTACTGTACGGGCACACGGCAGGGCGTAGAGTGAAAGGTGCGCCGTTTGGTTTTTGGAGGGCTAATTTTGCTGGACTGTTTTTTTGACACCATGTCCCATTTGAAGCCCCCCTGATGCACCCCTGGAGTAGAAACTCCATAAAAGTGACCCGATCTAAGAAACTACACCCCTCAAGGTATTCAAAACTGATTTTACATACGTCTTTAACCCTTTAGGTGTTGCACAAGAGTTATTGGCAAATGGAGATGAAATTTGAGAATTTCATTTTTTTGCCTAATTTTCCATTTTAACCCATTTTTTCCACTAACAAAGCAAGGGTTAACAGCCAAACAAGACTGTATCTTTATTGCCCTGACTCTGCTGTTCACAGAAACACCCCATATGTGGCCGTAAACTACTGTACGGGCACACGGCAGGGCGTAGAGTGAAAGGTGCGCCGTTTGGTTTTTGGAGGGCTAATTTTGCTGGACTGTTTTTTTGACACCATGTCCCATTTGAAGCCCCCTGATGCACCCCTGGAGTAGAAACTCCATAAAAGTGACCCCATCTAAGAAACTACACCCCTCAAGGTATTCAAAACTGATTTTACATACGTCTTTAACCCTTTAGGTGTTGCACAAGAGTTATTGGCAAATGGAGATGAAATTTGAGAATTTCATTTTTTTGCCTAATTTTCAATTTTAACCCATTTTTTCCACTAACAAAGCAAGGGTTAACAGCCAAACAAGACTGTATCTTTATTTCCCTGACTCTGCCGTTTACAGAAACACCCCATACGTGGCCGTAAACTGCTGTATGGTAGAATAAAACAACACCCGTCAAGGTATTCATCTAGGGGTGTAATGAGAATTTTTAGCTTTGTTATGGGTTTTATTAGAATGCCAATTGAAATGTGGAGAAACGGGAAATTAGAATTTTTACCAGCATACAGTTTCAAGGGGGTGTTTTATAAAATGATCAAAGGGGGTTTAGTTAAAAGTCAACAGAGGTGTGGTAGATTCTAAAGCAATCTTTTATGCAAAGACCTGGCTTTGAGGGGCACGTCTCACAATGATGAATTGTGTCTTTCCTGATTCCATTTCTGGAGCATACCCGACACCTTTTTTGTGGCCTTCTCCGTGTCTCTGTGGGGGGAACTACCCCAGGGAAATGCTGTCCTCGTATTATTCTGCTCTCACTTCCTGTGGCCCTGCTCCCTTCCCCTTCCTGTTCCCAAAATAAAAAGTTCTTTATTACTTTTTCTTGAAAGTGCAGGAATTTTCCTCTGTTTCCTGCACTTCTGTAAATTACAAAAGCATTATAGAGGGCAATTTGCGTCAGGTGCAATGCCAATTTTTTATACCATGCCCGAGTTTTGCAGAGGGCACTGTATGGTTGCAGTACCTGGTCTGACAGATCCACCCCTCCCATAAACTTATTATAGTCCTGGATGCACACAGGTTTGGGGACTGATTCTGTGGATCCACGTACTGTAACAGGGGTTGATCTGTCGGCATGTATGGTAGTAAGTACAAAGACGTCACGCTTGTCTTTGTACTTAACAAGCATCATGTTATCATTGCAAACTGCCCTGCTTTCCCTCACTCTTATCCTTTGGTCTGTAAAATTTTTAGGCAGATGTTTTTGGTTTCGTCTGATAGTACCGCATGCAACAGTGTCTCTGGAAAACAGGCATTTCAGTAGTGGGACACTTGTGTAGAAGTTGTCAAGGTACAAGTTGTACCCTTGACCTAGCAGGGGGTGAATCAAGTCCCATACTATTTTTCCTGCTATTCCAAGGAGAGGTGGGCACTCTGGGGGTTAAATTTTTGAATCTTTTCCCTCGTAAACTCTAAATTTATGTGTATAGCCACTTTGGCTTTCACATAGTTTGTAGAGTTTGATGCCATATCTGGCCCGTTTGTTGGGCAGGTATTGGCGAAAATGCAGTCTGCCCTTGAAGTGCACAAGGGATTCATCAATGGACAGATGCTTTTGGGGGGTGTAGACCTGGGCAAACTTGAGATTATAATGATCTATAATGGGCCGAATTTTGTATAAACGATCGTATCCAGGATCATTAGGGGGTGGACAATCTGCATTATTGTTATAATGTAGAAATTTCAGGAGACTTTCGAATCGGGTCCTGGACATAATGGTGCGGTATAGTGGTGTGTGATGTAGAAGGTCATTACTCCAATATGACCGTAGTGATGGTTTTTTAATTATCCCCATATTAAGTATTAGACCCCAAAATTTTTTCATCTCCAAAGGGGTCGTGGGAGTCCACTGAAGGGGTCTTGCATAGTATGAGTTGGGGTGGGCGGCTAAAAATCGATTGGCATAAATATTAGTTTGCTCCACTATCATGTCTATCAATTCATCAGAAAAAAAAAGGTGGAAAAAATCAGCTTCCGTGAAACCTGCAGTGTTCACATGAATGCCTGTAGTGGCCGTAAAGTCCGGCAACTGAGGTACAAAGTTAGTAGCAGAAGTCCAGCTGGGGTCATTTGTAGAAGCTGATGCGCTGCTAACTCTACTGCGTCTGTGAGAGGGTTCGTCAACTGAGGAATCAGATGAAGAGCTATACACAAGAAAAGATTCTTCTTCTCCACTGTCAGCGTCAGACTCTGAGGCAAGTATTTCATAAGCCTCCTCAGCGCTGTACACCCGTTGAGACATTTTGTAAAATTTATATATATATATATATATATATATATATATATATTCAGAAAAAAATGGAAAAATAAAATTGTGGAGCTTTATATCACTGGTAGAAGATAGAGGTTCGGAGGTATGGGGGGGTTTGAAACAGAGTATTTATAATCGGGGACAAGTACGGACGTCCCCAATATTGTTTTATTATTTTTTTTTAATTTTTTAATTTTTATTTTAATAAACGTCTAACTTACCCTAAAACAAGAGCTCTAACCCTAATAACTCCCTAACTAACCCTAATGATTTGCCAAAAACAAGTATGGATGACAGGGACTGGGGTGCTGATGTACTGTCACTATTGGCAGACAGCACACAGGCACAGGGTCACAGGGGACTAATAAGTGGGGTGATGAAGGGCACAGGAGACAAATGAGGGGTGATGAGGATCACAGGGGACAGATGAGGGGCACTTTTGGTGTGTGTGTGTTTTATCACAGGTCTAACTGCACTGCCTCCAACTTCTCTGACTGAAATGACAGGATCGAAGGTGAGAGATAGCGTCCTGTACATAACTCATTGTGATTGGTCCTAACTGTGGACCAATCACAATGAATTATGTTCAGACAGCTATTTCTCATCTCCGATCCTCTCATTTCAGCGACAGCCGGGTGCCAGAAGAGGAGATGTGTGCGCGCATGCGCACACGCGTGAGATCGCTCTTTTGAACGAACGGGATCTGCGGCCGGGACCACTGCTGATCGGTCCCTGGCAGTCAAGGGGGAGATGTTTGGTCCCCGATACAGCACGGTAATATGCGCATCAGGTGCGCGATCTCGGCAGGGGAGCATTTAAATGAACGCCGTGCATGTACGGCGTTCTGCGTTCTGGCACAGTTTTCCCCGCCGTACATGCACGGCGTTCTGCGCTAAGGGGTTAATGGTAATGTCTATATAAATATTTTCTAATCCTATTTCTTACCTATAAACAGTGATGGCCAGTTCGCAGTGTTCACCCGCGAACACATGCGGGCTGCCATCTTGACTCACAAGTCCGGCGATGCACAGGTAAGCCATTACCTGTGCCGGGAGCCGGTCTGAAACAAATGCGATCACCGGGAGCAGGCAATTCCGAGAACAGCCGCCGGGGGCCTTCATCGGGCTGTTCTTGGAACTGCCTGCTCCGGTGACCGCATTTGTTTCAGACCAGCTCCCGGCACAGGCACAGATAAGGGCTTACCTGTGCATCACCGGACTTGTGAGTCAAGATGGCAACCTGCATGTGTTTGCGGGCGAACACTGCGAACTGGCCATCACTGCTTATAAATACTCATTGTTGCCTTTGGTCCAATTAGAGAGGAAAAGAAAACATGTTTTTAACCACCTCCGGACCGCCTAACGCAGGATCGCGTTCCGGAGGTGGCAGCCCTGCGCAGAGTCACGCATATATGCGTCATCTCGCGATGGGCGAGATTTCCTGTGAACGCGCGCACACAGGCGCGCGCGCTCACAGGAACGGAAGGTAAGAGAGTTGATCTCCAGCCTGCCAGCGGCGATCGTTCGCTGGCAGGCTGGAGATGTGTTTTTTTTAACCCCTAACAGGTATATTAGACGCTGTTTTGATAACAGCGTCTAATATACCTGCTACCTGGTCCTCTGGTGGTCCCATTTGTTTGGATCGACCACCAGAGGACACAGGTAGCTCAGTAAAGTCCCACCAAGCACCACTACACTACACTACACCCCCCCCCCCGTCACTTATTAACCCCTTATTAGCCCCTGATCACCCCTGATCACCCCATATGGACTCCCTGATCACCCCCCTGTCATTGATCACCCCCCTGTCATTGATTACCCCCCTGTAAAGCTCCATTCAGATGTCCGCATGATTTTTACGGATCCACTGATAGATGGATCGGATCCGCAAAACGCATCCGGACGTCTGAATGAAGCCTTACAGGGGCGTGATCAATGACTGTGGTTATCACCCCATATAGACTCCCTGATCACCCCCCCTGTCATTGATTACCCCCCTGTCATTGATCAACCCCCTGTAAAGCTCCATTCAGACGTCCGCATGATTTTTACGGATGCACTGATAGATGGATCCGATCCGCAAAACGCATCCGGACGTCTGAATGAAGCCTTACAGGGGCATGATCAATGACTGTGGTGATCACCCCATATAGACTCCCTGATCACCCCCCTGTCATTGATCACCCCCCTGTAAAGCTCCATTCAGATGTCCGCATGATTTTTACGGATGCACTGATAGATGGATCCGATCCGCAAAACGCATCCGGACGTCTGAATGAAGCCTTACAGGGGCATGATCAATGACTGTGGTGATCACCCCATATAGACTCCCTGATCACCCCCCTGTAAAGCTCCATTCAGATGTCCGCATGATTTTTACGGATGCACTGATAGATGGATCCGATCCGCAAAACGCATCCGGACGTCTGAATGAAGCCTTACAGGGGCATGATCAATGACTGTGGTGATCACCCCATATAGACTCCCTGATCACCCCCCTGTCATTGATTACCCCCCTGTAAAGCTCCATTCAGATGTCCGCATGATTTTTACGGATGCACTGATAGATGGATCGGATCCGCAAAACGCATCCGGACGTCTGAATGAAGCCTTACAGGGGAGTGATCAATGACTGTGGTGATCACCCCATATAGACTCCCTGATCACCCCCCTGTCATTGATTACCCCCCTGTAAAGCTCCATTCAGATGTCCGCATGATTTTTACGGATGCACTGATAGATGGATCGGATCCGCAAAACGCATCCGGACGTCTGAATGAAGCCTTACAGGGGCGTGATCAATGACTGTGGTGATCACCCCATATAGACTCCCTGATCACCCCCCTGTCATTGATCAACCCCCTGTCATTGATTACCCCCCTGTAAAGCTCCATTCAGACGTCCGCATGATTTTTACGGATCCACTGATAGATGGATCGGATCCGCAAAACGCATCCGGACGTCTGAATGAAGCCTTACAGGGGCGTGATCAATGACTGTGGTGATCACCCCATATAGACTCCCTGATCACCCCCCCTGTCATTGATCACCCCCCCTGTCATTGATCAACCCCCCTGTCATTGATCAACCCCCCTGTCATTGATCAACCCCCCTGTCATTGATCAACCCCCCTGTCATTGATCACCCCTCTGTAAGGCTCCATTCAGATATTTTTTTGGCCCAAGTTAGCAGAATTTTTTTTTTTTTTTCTTACAAAGTCTCATATTCCACTAACTTGTGTCAAAAAATAAAATCTCACATGAACTCACCATACCCCTCACGGAATCCAAATGCGTAAAATTTTTTAGACATTTATATTCCAGACTTCTTCTCACGCTTTAGGGCCCCTAGAATGCCAGGGCAGTATAAATACCTTACATGTGACCCCATTTCGGAAAGAAGACACCCCCAGGTATTCCGTGAGGGGCATATTGAGTCCATGAAAGATTGAAATTTTTGTCCCAAGTTAGCGGAACGGGAGACTTTGTGAGAAAAAAATTAAAAATATCAATTTCCGCTAACTTGTGCCAAAAAAAAAAAATTTCTATGAACTCGCCATGCCCCTCATTGAATACCTTGGGGTGTCTTCTTTCCAAAATGGGGTCACATGTGGGGTATTTATACTGCCCTGGCATTCTAGGGGCCCCAAAGCGTGAGAAGAAGTCTGGTATCCAAATGTCTAAAAATGCCCTCCTAAAAGGAATTTGGGCACCTTTGCGCATCTAGGCTGCAAAAAAGTGTCACACATCTGGTATCGCCGTACTCAGGAGAAGTTGGGGAATGTGTTTTGGGGTGTCATTTTACATATACCCATGCTGGGTGAGAGAAATATCTTGGTCAAATGCCAACTTTGTATAAAAAAAGGGAAAAGTTGTCTTTTGCCAAGATATTTCTCTCACCCAGCATGGGTATATGTAAAATGACACCCCAAAACACATTCCCCAACTTCTCCTGAATACGGCGATACCACATGTGTGACACTTTTTTTCAGCCTAGGTGGGCAAAGGGGCCCATATTCCAAAGAGCACCTTTAGGATTTCACAGGTCATTTACCTACTTACCACACATTAGGGCCCCTGGAAAATGCCAGGGCAGTATAACTACCCCACAAGTGACCCCATTTTGGAAAGAAGACACCCCAAGGTATTCCGTGAGGGGCATGGCGAGTTCCTAGAATTTTTTATTTTTTGTCACAAGTTAGTGGAAAATGCTTATTTTTTATTTTTATTTTTTTTTCATACAAAGTCTCATATTCCACTAACTTGTGACAAAAAATAAAAACTTCCATGAACTCACTATGCCCATCAGCGAATACCTTGGGGTCTCTTCTTTCCAAAATGGGGTCACTTACGGGGTAGTTATACTGCCCTGGCATTCTAGGGGCCCAAATGTGTGGTAAGGAGTTTGAAATCAAATTCTGTAAAAAATGACCTGTGAAATCCGAAAGGTGCTCTTTTGAATATGGGCCCCTTTGCCCACCTAGGCTGCAAAAAAGTGTCACACATCTGGTATCTCCGTAATCGGGAGAAGTTGGGGAATGTGTTTTGGGGTGTCATTTTACATATACCCATGCTGGGTGAGAGAAATATCTTGGCAAAAGACAACTTTTCCCATTTTTTTATACAAAGTTGGCATTTGACCAAGATATTTATCTCACCCAGCATGGGTATATGTAAAAAGACACCCCAAAACACATTCCTCAACTTCTCCTGAATACAGAGATACCAGATGTGTGACACTTTTTTGCAGCCTAGGTGGGCAAAGGGGCCCACATTCCAAAGAGCATCTTTCGGATTTCACAGGTCATTTACCTACTTACCACACATTTGGGCCCCTAGAATGCCAGGGCAGTATAACTACCCCACAAGTGACCCCATTATGGAAAGAAGAGACCCCAAGGTATTCGCTGATGGGCATAGTGAGTTCATGGAAGTTTTTATTTTTTGTCACAAGTTTGTGGAATATGAGACTTTGTATGAAAAAAAAAAAAAAAAAAAAAAAATCATCATTTTCCACTAACTTGTGACAAAAAATAAAAAATTCTAGGAACTCGCCATGCCCCTCACGGAATACCTTGGGGTGTCTTCTTTCCAAAATGGGGTCACTTGTGGGGTAGTTATACTGCCCTGGTATTCTAGGGGCCCAAATGTGTGGTAAGGAGTTTGAAATCAAATTCAGGAAAAAATTAGGAGTGAAATTCCGAAAGGTGCTCTTTGGAATATGGGCCCCTTTGCCCACCTAGGCTGCAAAAAAGTGTCACACATCTGGTATCGCCGTACTCAGGAGAAGTTTAGGAATGTGTTTTGGGGTGTCTTTTTACATATACCCATGCTGGGTGAGATAAATATCTTGGTCAAATGACAACTTTGTATAAAAAAATGGGAAAAGTTGTCTTTTGCCAAGATATTTCTCTCACCCAGCATGGGTATATATAAAATGACACCCCAAAACACATTCCCCACCTTCTCCTGAGTACGGAGATACCAGATGTGTGACACTTTTTTGCAGCCTAGGTGGGCAAAGGGGCCCATATTCCAAAGAGCACCTTTCAGATTTCACAGGTCATTTTTTACAGAATTTGATTTCAAACTCCTTACCACACATTTGGGCCCCTAGAATGCCAGGGCAGTATAACTACCCCACAAGTGACCCCATTTTGGAAAGAAGAGACCCCAAGGTATTCGCTGATGGGCATAGTGAGTTCATAGAACTTTTTATTTTTTGTCACAAGTTAGTGGAATATGAGACTTTGTAAGAAAAAAAAAAAAAAAAAAAAAAATCATAATTTTCCGCTAACTTGTGACAAAAAATAAAAAGTTCTATGAACTCACTATGCCCATCAGCGAATACCTTAGGGTGTGTACTTTCAGAAATGGGGTCATTTGTGGGGTGTTTGTACTGTCTGGGCATTGTAGAACCTCAGGAAACATGACAGGTGCTCAGAAAGTCAGAGCTGCTTCAAAAAGCGGAAATTCACATTTTTGTACCATAGTTTGTAAACGCTATAACTTTTACCCAAACCATTTTTTTTTTACCCAAACATTTTTTTTTTATCAAAGACATGTAGAACTATAAATTTAGAGCAAAATTTCTATATGGATGTCGTTTTTTTTGCAAAATTTTACAACTGAAAGTGAAAAATGTCATTTTTTTGCAAAAAAATCGTTAAATTTCGATTAATAACAAAAAAAGTAAAAATGTCAGCAGCAATGAAATACCACCAAATGAAAGCTCTATTAGTGAGAAGAAAAGGAGGTAAAATTCATTTGGGTGGTAAGTTGCATGACCGAGCAATAAACGGTGAAAGTAGTGTAGGTCAGAAGTGTAAAAAGTGGCCTGGTCTTTCAGGGTGTTTAAGCACTGGGGGCTGAAGTGGTTAAAAGGAACGATGCGTGAGCACGCATTGACAAACAGCCAGAAGAAGCGCATTTAGCGCGAAACGGCCGCCGCTGTTCAATGCTTGCTCTGGATCTGTCCGCCCCCTGCCTCATGTGAATTTTGAATAATAAAGCTGTTCTAAACGCACGGGTGAGTGCCGCTACTTATCTTCACTTCTTTATTGAGTACGCATTCTATCTTGTTTGCTTTGCCCAGCTGAGCACCTCCATATGTGTGTGTCCTCCTTTAGCCACGCCAGCGTTGTGTTCTGTGTGCGACCAGCCGGTGCAGTGGTGCCGCTCCCCACCTTGCTTTATTTGTAAAATAAAAGCTGTACTGTGAGTGGTTGCTTGCTATGGGCAACAAGCAGTTTGCATTTTAGACAGCACATGCAGGGAGATGAGAGACAGACTGAAATGCAGGAGATGTAAGATGTAACAGGCTCGATCCTCAAACAGGTGCAAAGATGTTTCTTCCATGAATGGACACCTGGGGCAGTAGCGGGTTTTATTGTGGCAATACGCATTCAATAGCTGTTGGCCAAACCATCAGTTATCTCTCCTGACTCCTTCCCGGATTCCCAATACACATAAACATTAGGCAAGGCCAAACGTATGTGTATTTAATGGATGTAGAGGTGAATGCTGCTTCCAAATATTCTGGCAATGGCTGATCTCCAACGAAAACATAAGGTTCAGACGAAAATATTATTTTCATCCAATTCACCTCTCTCCTAACATCATCTTTCAGGGTAGAGTTGGAAGCTCCCCATACACATTAAATGCTGGCGCAATCGGTTGCCATGGAAACCGACAAACCAGGCTGCGTCCGCACAAAGGTTATAACTGGGAATAATATAGATACAAGTATAAAAACAATGACATGTGCAACGTCAAGTATGATAAACAATACAAATAATATGGTAAAAAATTAATACACAGGGTATTACAAAAAGGGGCTGAGATCATTCCTATCGTTCATACCCAGATCCCCTAAGGCATGCGTACGTAGTACCCATCTAGCCTCTCTCTGTAGGAGTAGACGATGTCTGTCTCCTCCTTGCGGGGGCGTGGGTACTGTTTCTAAACCTGAAAAGGAGATACAGCTGACATCACCGTCATGAGCTCTTCTAATGTGCTCTATAAGTCTCGGACATCCTTTACCTGTCCTAATGGAATTAAAATGTTCCCTGACTCGTTCGTATAGGCATCTTATAGTCTTCCCGATGTAGAAGCGGCCACACGTGCACAATAGCAAGTATACTACATAGGTGCTACGGCAATTAATAAAGGTGTTAACTTTATATGAAATGCCGGCAAACTCCACACATTTTTTCTGAGAATTGCTAGTGCACAGTGAGCAGCTTCCACACCTGAAGTTGCCCTTAGGAAGATTACTATTGAGCCAACTCTTGCTCCTGTCTGATTGAAACCTACTCCTGACCAGCTTGTCCTTCACAGTGTGGCTTCTTCTGAAGGAAATCAGGGGTTTCTGTTGTGTCAATTCATTTAAAGTTACGTCCCTTCTCAGTATGTCCCAGTTTTTGAATATGACTGACCGTATGCGTTCAGCCATAGGGCTGTACTTAAATGAGAATGCGAATCTGGTACTATTATTCCCCCTTTTCACCCTTTTCATCTGATCCTTTTTCTCACGACCACTCTTCAGAAGACTTTCTTGTGTGAAGTTTTGTGCTACTCGTTCCATCTCCCTCTCTAATAACTCTTCAGGATAACCTCTCCTAACCAATCGCTGTTTCAGATCCTGAGCCTGTTTATGGTACCCACTGTCAGTGCTGTTGATCCGTCTCAATCTAATGAATTGACCGTAAGGTACGGATTTCTTGACACTCTGTGGATGGAAGCTGTCATGGTGGAGCAAGGAGTTGGTCGCCGTGGGTTTGCGAAAACCCTCCGTGACCAACCCGTCGCCTTCCACCAGGACAGCCACATCCAAGAATTCTAACCTACTTCCTCCAAAATTGAGGGTAAAGGTCATGCCCATATTATTCTTATTGAGATATTTCACAAATTCACCGCACTCCTGTTCTGTACCTAGCTTTTATTTTACCACAGCAGTTCTCAGTCTGCCTTTTGCTGTGTGTTGTCTGAACATGAGGTCCTTTGTGATTCAGTATGGTAATCTCCTTACATGTGTTGTCAAAAAGACAATCTGTTTGTTGCCCATAGCAACCAATGATGCAGCAAGCATTTTATACACCAATGTATTTGCAACTGCTGATGCACTGCTTTTCCCTCAGCCTATCCCTTGCATGTGCTGGGTAAAAGACTAACTATTTGTTGCCCATGGCCCATTGCAACCAATCACAACACAGCTTTAGTTTGACTAGTACATTTCTTACAGGCCTATGTTTACCAACTTGTGGCTCTCTAGTTGTTGCCAAACTACAACTCCCAGGGGAGATGAGAGGTAGTGCCTCGGCTATTAGTTACATAATGCAGGCTGCATCAAAAACACATCAACACATCACTTTATTAGTACTTTCCAGACAACACCACACTATCATGAAGGATATATGTACTAACTTTGGTTGAGAACCAAACAAACTAACATACAAACATATTTTTATATATATATACACATACACACACACACACACACACATTGGGAAGATTCACTAACAGGTTTTTTGTAACTCACACGTATTTCAACATAGATGGATCATATATGGTTACTCGCAAGTCTTTTAAATCTGGAGACTAGGTGATAGATCTTGAATATTTTTTTATGATGTATTTCATGTCGACAAACCTAGTCCTGTGGGGACCCTTGCTGAGTTGACTGCAAAAAACACTAAGTCCCCTTGCAGACGAGCGTTCATTCCCCAGCGAGTCTGCAACGCAGCTCCTGGCCTGACATCCCAGCGCTGCCGGGGGGAAGTCACATAGCATTATATTGATTTATGATGCTATGCAACCCTTACAGTTCTGAAATGTATTGGATAACACTGGCATAATGCAGCCAGTGTTATCCAATACATTCCAGAACTGTAAGGGTTACATAGCATCATAAATCAATATAATGCTATGTGAATCCCGTCAGTACTGGGAGGTCAGGCCGGGTGCTGCGATGTGGACTCGCTGCGGGAGGAACGCTCGTCTGCAAGGGGCCTAATAGTTGGTGATGGTTCATGAGTAGTTGTCTTCCAGGATGAATGCTATAAAAAATTTAATAATTCCATATGTAAACATTAACATTATTTTGTAGGCAAATCAGCAGATTGAGAAGGCAGGAGGAAGAAGTACTGCTACGATAATTATTGCTCTGACAGATGGAAAGCTGGCTGACCAGATTCCTGTGTTGACAGTAAAAGAGGTGGGTGCCATCCTTTATTTTTGATCGGTCTTTGAATTTCTTATATTAATAATTTTGCCTAACATGGTACTGTACTGTACATTTTCCTTATGTTTTATTTTTTTTTTACAGGCTGATAAAGCACGAGGTAAGGGAGCCAGGGTCTACTGTGTTGGAGTTCTGGATTTCAAATATGATCAGGTGAATATAAAATAAACATGCAAGTTCAATTTAGTTTTGTTAGGGTAAGGGCCGAATGCATAGAACCTCTGTAGTAGCGCATGAAGACTGTATGGCACCCTACTATGGAGCCATACAGCCTCCATGTGATTGTGCGTGTTCTTCAAAGAAGCAGAATTTTGATGCATTGTCTGCAGCATTTGACATCATTTTTTAAATTCGTTAAGAAAACCACCTACATGGATCCAATTTTTGAAATTTAATAAGATTGGTATTTCACAGGCACAGACTTCTCAATAAATTTAATGTGTGTTATAATGGTCTGTGCACCAGAAAAACAAATCTAAAGATCTAAAGCAGCTATGAGTAAACATGCATGGCCACAGAGGCTCAGTCCCCTCCTACTAAACAGCACACACCTTTTTTAAAAAAGATGAGAGCGACACAAATTGTAGCTTGTTCAAAAATGTATGACTTTTGTATCTACAGATATAAGTAGGTTAATAACTTCCCTGCGATGTGCTTTTAGGAAAAATGACACTTTTTGTGGTAATTTTTCCTGGCTTTTTTTTTCAAGAGTTACAGATGTTAACTGGTAGGCAAATGGAAATTTTTAATTCACTACAAACAACACATTTTTGGTGGCATTTTTCTATACTTTCAGTTTTTCAAAATGCAGCATGCTCTAGGTTTTTTCAAAGACTTTTCTATAAGAAACAAAATGGATGTAACAAACGATTGTCAAAAATGTGTGACCAAAAAACGCCATCTTGTTAAATAAATGTATAAAAATCATAAAGCTTTTTAAAAATCCTGTAAAAAGCGACAAAATAGTTTGTGTGAAGGAAGTTTAACTACTTTTAATTCCAGGTACTGTCATTGGTGTAGAGAGACTTAGAAAAATGAAATTTGAAGAGACGAGCAAATTCTATTCTATTTTATTTTATTTTTTTATATTTTATTTATTAAAAAAAACTAACCATAATATTTCCATACAAATTCAGGTATCAAAAATGATTATTTCCACTTTTTAACCCTTACCCCCAATTTCCTACCAATCCCACCACCCTTTTGTAATGCGCCTTACAGTTCCCCCATAAAAAAAAAAAAAAAGGACATATGAAGGAAAAAGAAAGAGATGAGCAAATTCTATAGAATCAAAATTTTACCCAGTTTTTTTCAGGGAGATTGAAGCACTTTTGATTTGGGTAGAATCAGTTCAGGTCCAAAGCGAATCAGGCGCCTAATTTGGACAAATCAAACCTAAATTACATTGCTAGAAATACACTCGTCAAAAAATATAAACATATTTATTCATTAAATACTTATTTATTATGCCTTTATTTTATGGAGATATGGTGAAATTGGGTTTTTGGGAAAGTCATACAGGCATAGCAGCATTCTATAAGCTAACTGTGCATGATCTATATACAAAATAATATGAGGGTAACTAGGTTTTTTGAATGTAAAAAATGTAGTAACATATTGCTTCCAAGGAGATACCCTATAGTTCTGTTACTTCAGTTGTGCATACATTCCCCACTGCATCTTCTTTAGAAGTGATAGCTCAGCAGGGGCGTTGCTAGGGTCTCAAAAGATCCGGGGCCCAAGTCCCAATGCATATTGCCCAATTTTCTAAGTCGACTCCCCCTCCTCAACGCACACTCTAGCACTAAAAAGATTTTACTGTACTTGCTATAAAGCTATATATCAGCACATACCTCACACATCCAGGGCCTCCCAGGTGACATCTCCTCTGTTATAGATCTTCTCTGTCATCATCTTCTCCATTTGGTCTGGACAACTTCTCTCAGCCCTGCCTTGTCTCTGCAGAGTGTGACACACAAACATCTTATCTTTCTTACTTTTCTATCATCATCCCCCAACCTCGAGTCCCATCAGTGTTATCCTACTGCTCGGTGTGCTCCCCAATACCTCCAAATACTATCCTGAAGAAAAATTAGTGCCTGTCACGACCGCTACCCCAGCAGCAGTCGTGTCGCACCAGACGGAGGGGAAGGGGAACCCTTATCTATGGATGGGAATAGTATGGCCACCCCTGACTAACCCTAAGCTGGCACCTGTCTGCCCTGATACCCTAGACGGGGTGTGAACCCGTGCGGCGAGCAGGATGCCTAAACCCTCAGTCACCCTAAAGCCTAGAGTGGGGAAAGGCCGATGGGAGCACTAGTCACCATCACTCATGTCTAGGAGAACAGCAGGGGAAGACAGCAACAAACAAACTATATCAGAGATAGACTTATCCAGTCACGAGCAGAGAAGGCGATCCCAATCACAACAGTCCACGCCGGACAAGAGCTCCACAGCAACACCATCAAACGATCTCCTTCAAAGGTCAGAATAGAACTGGAAGTAAGGACTATATCTGGCAATGACTGCAAGTGAAAGTGAAACTAATATAGTAGCTGGGAGTGGCAGACAGGACTCACCTGAGAAGGATGCCTACAAACTCCCAGTCAGGACAAAAAGGTTCACAAGGCAAAACCCAGATGACATACCCTGAACCACGGAGCAAACTCACAAGCTATCGCGAGTAGCAAGTCGCTGCGACCTTCTCCTCCCAGACCTGTCTAGATCAGTCACAGTCGTGACAGTGCCATACAGATAGTCCCCCCCATAGTAATAGTGCTCCTCAAAGCACCACCAATAGTAATTCCCTTTTATAATGCCCTTATTAGTAATACTGCCCCCCTACAGTGCCCCCAACAGTGATAATGCTCCCTAACAGTGCCTCCATTAATACAAGTGCCCTCCAGTATTATTAACACCCTCACAGAGCCCCCAGTAGAAATAAGGCCCCCGTATTGTTCCCCCATTGGTAATAAAGCTCTCTACAGACCCCTCAATAGTAATTAGGCCCCCCCATAGTGCTCTTGGTACAAATATGGCAGATCTATAAGTCACTCCTATAGAGCCCCCAGTTGTAATAAGAATGCCTATAATGAGCCCTGTACTTAAAATGCCCCTACAGATCCCCTACTGTTATAATGCTCGCCCTGAAGTAACCCCAGTTTTTATAATGTCCCCTGCAGCTATACTTCCCCCCTTTAGTGCCCTCAGAAATTATAATTCTTCAGCCCCTCCACCATACAGTCCCATGTAAATAACATTATTTCCCTCCCCCTGTCCTGGGAGTCCCATGTAAATGACATCACACCATTTCTCCAGCCCCCTACAAGATACAGTCCCATGAAAATAACATCGCCCCCTCCCTTCAGCCCCTCCAATATACAGTCCCATGTAAATAACATCACTCTCCTCTCTTCAGCCCCTCCAATATACAGTCCCATGTAAATAACATAACTACCTCCCCATATGCATTCAACATACAGTCCCATGTAAATAACATGACCCCCTCCCCATTTACCTCCAACATGCAGTCCCATATACAGTAAATAACATCACCCCCTCAACATTCAGTCCCATGTAAATAAGAGCACTCTCTCCCACAACTACCTTCAACATACAGTCCCATGTAAATAACATCATCCTGCCCCAGCCACCTCCAAAATGTAGTCCCTTGTAAATAACATCACCCGCTTAACATTCAGTCCCATGTAAATAACAATTCTCCATCCTGCTCCAATATACAGGCCCATGTAAATAACATCCCTCTCTTCAGCCCTAACATACAGTCCCAGTTAAATAACCACAACTCCCAGCTTTCCTCTGCCTCTCACTGAGAATATCTCCTTCACTTACCTCTCCTCAACAGACCTCAACTCAGCTTCTTCCCAAGGACTTCTCCTCTTCACTGCTGAACACTATCCTCTCCTGAACTGGTCACATGATGGTAACATAATCACAGGTGTTTCTCAACCAGTGCCTTTAGTACTGATCACATGATTGTGATGTCATCACAGGTCCTTCAGCTCTTTCAGTGCATTAGATTCAACTGTATTGCCGTCCTGAGGATCAGGGGCATAACTACTATAGCGGCAGACCATGCGACTGCTATGGGGCTTAGGGCAAGAGGGGGCCCAGTCTTAGTTGGGATTATCTCCTCTTCTACTGGAGGTGAAAACTTGGTCAGGACTAGAGTTGAGCGGACACCTGGATGTTCGGGTTCGGCAGGTTCGGCCGAACTTGAAAAAAGTTCGGGTTCGGGACCCGAACTTGACCCCGAACCCGAATCCCATTTAAGTCAATGGGGACCCGAACTTTAGGGCACTAAAATGGCTCTAAAATAGTCCTGGAAAGGGCTAGAGAGCTGCAAAAGGCATCAAAATGTGCTTAAGAGCATGGCAACTGTTCTGCAAACAAATGTGGATAGGGAAATGACTTAAAATAACATAAAATACAGAAAAATAAAGGTTATATCCCCATGTCCTCATCAGGAAACATAAGTGGTTGTGCGTCAGTCCATTCTATGTCTTCCACCCCTGGGGAAGGGCTAGGTGGATGCCCTTGGGAAACCCTGCCAGCAGAGTCTTCAAACAGCATAAGAGACTGCTGCATGACTTGAGGCTCAGACAGGTTCCCCGATATGCACGGGGGTGATGTGACAGACTGATGGGCATGGGTTTCAGGCACCACCTGTGCGCTTTCTGCAGAAGACTGGGTGGGAGATAATGTGAACGTGCTGGATCCACTGTCGGCCACCCAATTGACTAGCGCCTGTACTTGCTCAGGCCTTATCATCCTTAGAACGGCATTAGGCCCGACCAAATATTGCTGCAGATTCTGGCGGCTACTGGGACCTGAGGTTGTAGGTTCAGTAGGACGTGTAGCTGTGGCAGAACGGCCACGTCCTCTCCCTGCACCAGAGGCTCCACCAACACCACCACCACGACCACGTCCCTTATTAGATGTTTGCCTCATAGTTAGCGTTCACAAAGCAAAGTAAAAAGTATGTTAAAAATAATTAACCGCCAATATAAATCCTGATGTAGGGTATTGCACTCTATTTTTTTTTTAACTCTATATGACAGCGGTATTTGTGGCCTAAATGTGACACTCACTTATGCACGTCTTATTCCAGATGTGCAGTATATCAGAGGCTTTTTTCACCCCAGTAACCAAAAAGCCGTATTTCTGGCCTAAATGTGACAGTCACTTATGCTTGTGTAATCCCAGATGTGCAGTATATTAGAGGGTTTTTTCACCCCAGTAACCAAAATGCCGTATTTCTGGCCTAAATGTGACAGTCACTTATGCACGTGTAATCCCAGATGTGCAGTATATGAGAGGCTTTTTTCACCCCAGTATGCCAAAGCCGTATTTATGGACTTGCAGATAGCCTGTGCTGGTGCACTATCGTTGCATAAAATGGCTGCCGATCATGTATTGATATTGACTAACTGAAGAAAAAAAAGTTCGTTTTCAGCAGTAGTTGGCTCAGGACAGGCTTAAAAAAATTGTGCACTGCACCCACAAAACTGTTTCTGTAGATCGCTGAGTACATAAACCAGTTCTTGATAAGATTGCTCCCGAATCTCTCCATCACAGCAGTTGCAGCCTCTCACTACACTAATCCGAGCAGAGTGACGGGCGGTGCTATGTGACTGCAGCTTAAATAGAGGCTGGGTCACATGCTGCAGTTGGCCAATCACAGCCATGCCAATAGTAGGCATGGCTATGATGGCCTTTTGGGGCAAGTAGTAGGACGCTTGTTGATTGGCTGCTGTGCAGCCTTTCAAAAAGCGCCGAACACTGAACCCGAACTTTTACGTAAATGTTCGTGTTCGGGTCCGGGTGCCGAAAAACCTAAAGTTCAGTACGAACCCGAACTTTACAGTTCGGGTTCGCTCAACTCTTGTCAGGACTCTACCCTCTAACCGAACAAGTTTTAACAAATGAGGCAGTGGAAAAATGGCCCAAGGGTCATTGAAAAGGGTCTAGGCAGAAACACTTCTGTCCTGTGTTGGGGGGCCTTGTTTGATCCCTGCTATGGGGCCCTTACGTCTCTATGTATGCCACGGCTGAGGATGGTAATACAGTTATATGTAGCTGGCAGGCAGTACATTCAGGGCCTGGAACAAAGCATCAGGGACCCATGCTCCAAATGTTTTGACCTAGCAACACCCCTGGAGCTCAGTAGGTATCAGTTAGGGTCATTATGTCCTTTTGCATCTATTTTTGTGAATTTTGATATTTATTTGTATTGCTTCTATTACTCAATGTATTGAACTTAGCAGATGAGTAGTAGTAATAACAGTGTGACCAATTTTCCTTAACCTTATTCTTAATATTATGGAAATGAGCTTCACCCAGCCACTTTCAATTTGACATAGGATATATATATGTATTACAGCATTTGCTTTCTAAACACTTTACATTTATTTCCTAAAGCTGATAAAAATTGCTGACTCAGAAGAACATGTGTTTGCTGTTGAAGGTGGATTTAAAGCTTTGGGAGGGATCATTAATTCAGTAAGTACCACAATGGAAGTGGCCTGGTTATAAATTTCTTAATGTTCTAAGTTAGTATTTGCAGCATAAGTGTATGTTTAATAACTGCAGCCCTTGTCAGATTTATCCCTTCAAGAATAAGAAGCCAGGAAATTCCTACTAATAATCTTGCTGCATATCTGTACGGAGCCTCTATGCATGCCTTTTTAACAAAGCAGTCAGATCTTATAGAAGTGAACTAGACTTTAAAAAAATAAGACTTTTTGAAGGTCAGAATGCTGCAAAAAAAAAAAAAGTCACACTCAGCCTATGGATCCCTTGCTGCTCCCATTGTGATGCTTCCCGATTCCCGCTGGTCTTTATTTCTTGATCCAACTCAACATGGAATTATAACCACCCTGCCAATCACTGACTGAGTGTCCCTATTTTGTGTGTTATGAGGGACCAGGAAGTAGAGATTAGTGGGGGACCCGGCAAGCATGCTCAACAGACATGGAGTGGCAAGGGATATATGATGGAAGTATACCCCCAAGACCGCCATTGCCTGGTACTATAAAGGCAACAATTACATCCCTTTTTTGTGGCTATACTGTGCTGATTGTATAAATCATTTTCACTAGTGCAAAAAGAAAAAAAAAAATCTGCTTGTAAAGCGGTAGAGAACATTATTGCCATTGGCAGTAAATGGTATATTTAATGCAATTACACCAGCAGTAACAGTATACACTTTATTTTATTGCATTTTGTAAAAGAACAAGGCCAAACGCAAAACATGTCAGTAGCTTGATTTGGTGTTAAGTCTTATCATTTCAATGACCCTCAGCACAGGGATCAGCAACCTCCAGCACTCCAGCTGTTCTGAAACTACAACTCCCAGAATCCTCCTTTCACATCTATGGGAGTTGAAAGAACTGCAGAGTAAGTGTGCATGTTGCGAGTTGTAGTTTCGCAGCAGCTGTAGTGCCGAAGGTTGCTGATTCCAGGTCTAGCATTTCACCCAGCTACTGGCAAGTGTTTCAAACCCTTTTTATGCCTCACTTGAAAGGGCAGGGGCTTAGTGGGAGAGGGAGCATGGCATATATAAGACATAATATGTGCCAAAATTGAGCCAAAATGTTGGCACAAAATTCTGATTCAGGGAGTTCACATCACTATTATTTATTTGTTCTTCTGATCCATTAGAAGAACAGAAGAAAAAAAAGCACAAGATCCTGTAAAAACGGATCCTGAGCATCAGTTAGGCGCATTTGGCATCCGTTTGAGCCATTTCTGTCTGAGATCCATTTTTTTTAATGGAAAAAAAAAGTCCTGCATGCAATCTTGATTTTGATCTCATGGATCAGAAAAACAGAAAAATAACAGTCATGTGAACTTTCCCTAAGCCAACCAATAGATGGAGAAAAGTTAGACAACAGTGTCCTACCATGCACAATTTATTATCCAGCTTGAACCACTGTAATAAATTTGACGGGATTAGACAGGATTAGTAAATCTGTTTCATCGAGTATAGCTTTCTATTGCACTTTTCTGTGGGACACTTTGCATGCTTTGTGCAAGAGATCTTACAAGCAATTGCAATAGATATTTAATGTGGCTCTAATATTAAAAAGGGAAGAAAATTGTTAACTTAAACTGACGACATTCAGAATTATTGCCTAGAATCCGCGCCAGCATTATATGTTTACCTAAAGGCCGTAGCCAAGTACTGGATGTGATGTCGTTACTTAATGCTCACATTCAATTTT
Source organism: Bufo bufo (assembly GCF_905171765.1). Lineage (NCBI taxonomy): Eukaryota > Metazoa > Chordata > Amphibia > Anura > Bufonidae > Bufo > Bufo bufo. The sequence continues at coordinate 522,970,847 of NC_053390.1, read as the reverse complement.
TGTATGTATTCTCTGGTCAGATATGTGTTTTTGCTGCCAAGCATCCTTAGATAATTAACGTCTTACAAGCATCTCAAAGTGTAAGGGAAACTCCCAAAGGAATAGCTTGGTACACTGCCAATGGTAAAGTAGTAACTGAAAAACTGGTAGATCCGTTGTGTGTCGGCACATAAAAGTACACTCTAATGATTATTTTCAAGTCATTATTGTTCTCAAATAAGAAATACAATATTTAAAATAATATATCTGACAAGCAAATTAATATTTGCAAGGATCTTCCATTTCAAAACCTATGGCTAGATTCTTCACAATAGGTATTAAGTCATTGAAAAGCAGCTAAGGCTCTGTTAATATTTGCATCATTGGTTGCCATTTGTAGCAGAAACCACAATGTAATGCTGGATCCTTTGTACAGCAGATACGATCATCCCCTTTTAGACTCCACTGAAATAGTCAAGTCCTTTGTGATCTCTGTCAATTTGAATGCTTTGCTATTCTTTTCTTCAGATCTGACAGTTTCAAATGGAGCAGCCAACACAAATGTAGACAGAGCTTAAAGGGGTTTTCCACTTTTTACTATTGATTACCTATCCTCAGGATATCAGATCGAAGAGAAGAGAAGGCCGCACTCATATTCTCAGCAATTTCTGTTGTGGGCAGGTGTAATTACAAGTATAGCTCCCCCTGTCATTGAACCTCTCAGATGCTGCATTCATTGCTGATTTAGGCCTTTCAATGGTTAATCAGGGTAAAAAAAGAAATACTCACTTCATCCATTTGCTCGCATAGAGGCTGTCGCAGCCATCTTGATTGAAGATACCACACAAAATCTTGTGTGGGGGCGTGATGACGTCATCAGGTTGCCGGGGAGTGGTGATGTCATCCCGTGCGAAATGTTGCACAGTTTCTGCAATTAAGATGGCCGCAATGGCCTCTTTGCATGCAAATGGATGAGTTGAGTATGCATTTTGTTTTTTAACTTTTATCGCCATTTCAGGAAAAATAGATTTGTTACCACGAACCAGGAGGAAATTTGGCTTTGCCACAAGTCTATTTTTTCTTGAAATAAGGATCAAAGTCAATTTGTTTGGCTTCAATTCGCTTAACACTAGCCAAGGGTGCTGGGAGTCAGACCCCCGTCAATCTGATATTGATGACCTATCCTAAGAATAAGTCATCAATAGTAAAAAGCGGACAACCCCATAAAGGTGGCAAATGATAAACAGAACAATATTAAGCTTTATATAGATTTATAGATTACAACTTCCAATTTACACTCAAGTATTGCTGGATTCAGCAGATTATAGAACCGGAGGAGCTGAGCAGATTGATATATCGTTTTGTGGAGAAAAAATTGAGTTAGCTGTCAGTCACTAATAAGACTACCCACAGCATAGAAAAATCAAGCATTTAAATTAATAAAATACAAGATTTACTGTTTTTTCTTTACCACAAATGTAAGTAAATATCAATCTGCTCAGCTCCTCCTGTTCTATAACACGCTGCTGTAGAGATCACTAAATCTCATGGTGCAAGACAAATACAAATTGTCAGTGTCAGACCCTATTGACTTTAACATGGTGCTATTCTTTCCACCAAAATGGACAGAAACTCTCCAACACAAGCCTAAAATGAACAACTTTGATAACTTTATATTAAAGATGTTGTCTGGTTTAAAAATGCATGTTCAAGTACCCCATTAAGGTATTTTTAATTCATAGAGGTGAGTCCCTTATCTGAGAATGATTTGAAAATGGCTATAAAGAACTTCCCTTTCTGGAGGAATCAGCACATCAACATAATACATGGCTTCAAAGGGTATTATTTCACCTGTGTGGGTGATGCAGAGAAACCTTGCATTCTCTGCCAGATTTTACTAGGAGGGTTTGAGCAGCTTGACACCCTATGATCACTTGATTATCTTATTTTAGGGGGTCCTTTCTAACAAATAAAGAAAAACTGAAAGATCCCTTTAGGAATTATGCTGTAACATGGGTAGAATATTAGATTTCAATCTATAAAAAATAAGAACAAAAAAATCTGTTTTCTTCTAATAGCATGTTTTTGCATAGAGGCTGATGTCTTCTTTATATAAAGTAGTATTGGTGAAAAATCGAAATGCTCCATTCATTAATTATTACTTTGGGATCAAGGTCTTTTTCTTGGACTATTTGCTTTTCCACTGAAAGAGCATTGTTAAAAGTTAACTAATATTAACATATACAGAAACTATTTCTACTGGAAACACCTTAGTAGCAGTGAATGAAACCCTTTCTACAAAGATACACAATTTTCTAAATATGTTTTCCAGTTTCAAAAAAGCTTATTTTCTGATGCTGGAATCTGGTAGTACTAAGTAATGCTTCTTTTCTAGTGTGGAGATGCGGAAGTGAAAATGAATAATGTAAAAGTTATCAAATTCATATAATATACTCATACTTACCAGCATTCTAGTCAGTAAATTCAGGACATGTAATGGCCAAAACTGCTCAGTGCCGCCCACTTATGACCTGCCCGTTTTTGGCCTGGGACAGCCAGATTTCCTGGGCCTGGTTCTGAAAATTAGGGACAGTCCCTGCAAATTTGGGACTGTTAGCAATTATTGGGATCATTTATCAAACTGGTGTAAGGTAGAAATGGCTTAGTTGCTCAACCTATCAGATTCCACCTTTCGTTTTTGACATCTCCTTTGGAAAATGAAAGGTGGGATCTGATTGGCTCTAAAGGGCAACTAAGCCAGTTCTTCTTTACATAAATGACCCCATATGTCTTTTTATGGTGGGTGGTGCTGGGCCTCAGTCATGGGCAGACTGGGAACTTAAGGTGGGCCTGGAAAAAACTAAAAATGGCCCCAAATTGATAGTTGGGTAACACAAGTAGGCAGGGACAACAGTAGTGTGCACGGCCTGCAATACTGTAGTGCAGCACAAAATAATATCATCTTCACCACAGTGTTAAACTATATCACCTTCCTGAGGACGGTGATACATTTGAGTTCAGGAGGGCAACTGTGGCCATTGTCCATGTGTAAAAGTACCTGATGATCCTACATTAATTAATTAATGCTTAAAGGGTCAGATTGTTATGTAACTGGCAGGCAGCTGTGAGGAGGGCTCGGGTGGCCCACCAGGAAATTTCCCTTTTAGTGTCTTATTCCAAACCACCCCTGACCTAAGTCTACAGCAACATCATTTGGTGTTGCTGCAGTAGAGAGAGGTTACAGGGGTTATTTGGTAAATTATTTTGATGACTTATCCCCAGGATAGGTCATCAGTATCATATCGGTGGGGGTCCCTCGCCGATCAGCTGTTAGAAGGGGCTGGGCGCTCCATAAGCACTGTGGCCTCTTCCTAGGCCATGTGATCTCACCGAACATCAATCACCATCGGCCTAGTCGCAGCTCAGCCCCATTCACTTCAATGAAATACAAGCACAGCCGCTATACTCTGTATGGCGCTGTGCTTGGTAAGCTGCTGGGAGTCTGCAGTGCTCACCAGTAGAGTTGAGCAAACACCTGGATGTTCAGGTTCGAGAAGTTCGGCCGAACTTCCCGGAAATGTTCGGGTTCGGGATCTGAACCCGATCCGAACTTCGTCCCGAACCCGAACCCCATTGAAGTCAATGGGGACCCGAACTTTTCGGCACTAAAAAGGCTGTAAAACAGCCCAGGAAAGAGCTAGAGGGCTGCAAAAGGCAGCAACATGTAGGTAAATCCCCTGCAAACAAATGTGGATAGGGAAATGAATTAAAAAAAAAAAAAAAATGACCCAATATCAATTGGACAGAGGTCCCATAGCAGAGAATCTGGTTTCACGTCAGCAGAGAATCAGTCTCTTCATGCCATAGCAAAGAATCTGGCTTCATGTCAGCACAGAATCAGTCTCTTCATGCCATAGCAGAGAATCTGGCTTCATGTCAGCACAGAATCAGTCTTCATGTCATAGCAGAGAATCAGGCTTCACGTCACCCACCACTGGAACAGGCCACTGTCACACATTTAGGCCCCGGCACCCAGACAGAGGAGAGCGGTCCCGTAACAGAGAATCTGGCCTTATGTCAGCACAGAATCTGTATTCATGTCATAGCAGAGAATCAGGCTTCACGTCACCCACCACTGGAACAGGCCACTGTCACACATTTAGGCCCAGGCACCCAGGCAGAGGAGAGAGGTCCCGTAACAGAGAATCTGGCCTGATGTCAGCACAGAATCTGTCTTCATGTCATAGCAGAGAATCAGGCTTCACGTCACCCACCACTGGAACAGGCCACTGTCACACATTTAGGCCCAGGCACCCAGTCAGAGGAGAGAGGTCCCGTAACAGAGAATCTGGCCTTATGTCAACACAGAACCTGTCTTCATGTCATAGCAGAGAATCAGGCTTCACGTCACCCACCACTGGAACAGGCCACTGTCACACATTTAGGCCCAGGCACCCAGGCAGAGGAGAGAGGTCCCGTAACAGAGAATCTGGCCTTATGTCAGCACAGAATCTGTCTTCATGTCATAGCAGAGAATCAGGCTTCACGTCACCCACCACTGGAACAAGCCACTGTCACATATTTAGGCCCCGGCACCCAGACAGAGAGAGGTCCCGTAACAGAGAATCTGGCCTTATGTCAGCGCAGAATCTGTATTCATGTCATAGCAGAGAATCAGGCTTCACGTCACCCACCACTGGAACAGGCCACTGTCACACATTTAGGCCCAGGTACCCAGGCAGAGGAGAGAGGTCCCGTAACAGAGAATCTGGCCTTATGTCAGCGCAGAATCTGTCTTCATGTCATAGCAGAGAATCAGGCTTCACGTCACCCACCACTGGAACGGGCCACTGTCACACATTTAGGCCCCGGCACCCAGACAGAGGAGAGCGGTCCCGTAACAGAGAATCTGGCCTTATGTCAGCGCAGAATCTGTATTCATGTCATAGCAGAGAATCAGGCTTCACGTCACCCACCACTGGAACAGGCCACTGTCACACATTTAGGCCCCGGCACCCAGACAGAGGAGAGGTTCATTCAACTTTGGGTTGCCCCGCAATATAATGGTAAAATGAAATTAAAAATAGTATTGAATGAGGAAGTGCCCTGGAGTAGAATAATATATTGTTAAGGGGAGGTAGTTAATATCTAATCTGCACAAGGGATGGACAGGTCCTGTGGGATCCATGCCTGGTTCATTTTTATGAACGTCAGCTTGTCCACATTGGCTGTAGACAGGCGGCTGCGTTTGTCTGTAATGACGCCCCCTGCCGTGCTGAATACACGTTCAGACAAAACGCTGGCCGCCGGGCAGGCCAGCACCTCCAAGGCATAAAAGGCTAGCTCTGGCCACGTGGACAATTTGGAGACCCAGAAGTTGAATGGGGCCGAACCATCAGTCAGTACGTGGAGGGGTGTGCACAGGTACTGTTCCACAATGTTAGTGAAATGTTGCCTCCTGGTAACACGTTCCGTATCAGGTGGTGGTGCACTTAGCTGTGGCGTGGTGACAAAACTTTTCCACATCTCTGCCATGCTAACCCTGCCCTCAGAGGAGCTGGCCGTGACACAGCTGCGTTGGCGACCTCTTGCTCCTCCTCTGCCTTCGCCTTGGGCTTCCACTTGTTCCCCTGTGACATTTGGGAATGCTCTCAGTAGCGCGTCTACCAACGTGCGTTTGTACTCGCGCATCTTCCTATCACGCTCCAGTGTAGGAAGTAAGGTGGGCACATTGTCTTTGTACCGGGGATCCAGCAAGGTGGCAACCCAGTAGTCCGCACACGTTAAAATGTGGGCAACTCTGCTGTCGTTGCGCAGGCACTGCAGCATGTAGTCGCTCATGTGTGCCAGGCTGCCCAGAGGTAAGGACAAGCTGTCCTCTGTGGGAGGCGTATCGTCATCGTCCTGTGTTTCCCCCCAGCCACGCACCAGTGATGGGCCCGAGCTGCTTTGGGTGCCACCCCGCTGTGAACATGCTTCATCCTCATCCTCCTCCACCTCCTCCTCATCCTCGTCCTCCTCGTCCTCCAGTAGTGGGCCCTGTCTGGCCACATTTGTACCTGGCCTCTGGTGTTGCAAAAAACCTCCCTCTGAGTCACTTCTAAGAGACTGGCCTGAAAGTGCTAAAAATGATCCCTCTTCCTCCTCTTCCTCCTGGGCCACCTCCTCTTCCATCATCGCCCTAAGTGTTTTCTCAAGGAGACATAGAAGTGGTATTGTAACGCTGATAACGGCGTCATCGCCACTGGCCATGTTGGTGGAGTACTCGAAACAGCGCAACAGGGCACACAGGTCTCGCATGGAGGCCCAGTCATTGGTGGTGAAGTGTGTCTTATCCGCAGTGCGACTGACCCGTGCGTGCTGCAGCTGAAACTCCACTATGGCCTGCTGCTGCTCGCACAGTCTGTCCAGCATATGCAAGGTGGAGTTCCACCTGGTGGGTACGTCGCATATGAGGCGGTGAGCGGGAAGGCCGAAGTTACGCTGTAGCGCAGACAGGCGAGCAGCGGCAGGGTGTGAACGCCGGAAGCGCGAACAGACGGCCCGCACTTTATGCAGCAGCTCTGACATGTCGGGGTAGTTGCGAATGAACTTCTGCACCACCAAATTCAGCACATGCGCCAGGCAAGGGATGTGCGTCAAACCGGCTAGTCCCAGAGCTGCAACGAGATTTCGCCCATTATCGCACACCACCAGGCCGGGCTTGAGGCTCACCGGCAGCAACCACTCATCGGTCTGTTGTTCTATACCCCGCCACAACTCCTGTGCGGTGTGGGGCCTGTCCCCCAAACATATGAGTTTCAGAATGGCCTGCTGACGTTTACCCCGGGCTGTGCTGAAGTTGGTGGTGAAGGTGTGTGGCTGACTGGATGAGCAGGTGGAAGAAGAGGAGGAGGAAGCTGAGTAGGAGGAGGAGGAGACAGGAGGCAAAGAATGTTGCCCTGCGATCCTTGGCGGCGGAAGGACGTGCGCCAAACAGCTCTCCGCCTGGGGCCCAGCCGCCACTACATTTACCCAGTGTGCAGTTAGGGAGATATAGCGTCCCTGGCCGTGCTTACTGGTCCACGTATCTGTGGTTAGGTGGACCTTGCCACAGATGGCGTTGCGCAGTGCACACTTGATTTTATCGGACACTTGTTTGTGCAGGGAAGGCACGGCTCTCTTGGAGAAGTAGTGGCGGCTGGGAACAACATACTGTGGGACAGCAAGTGACATGAGCTGTTTGAAGCTGTGTGTGTCCACCAGCCTAAATGACAGCATTTCATAGGCCAGTAGTTTAGAAATGCTGGCATTCAGGGCCAGGGATCGAGGGTGGCTAGGTGGGAATTTACGCTTTCTCTCAAATGTTTGTGAGATGGAGAGCTGAACGCTGCCGTGTGACATGGTTGAGATGCTTGGTGACGCAGGTGGTGGTGTTGGTGGTACATCCCATGTTTGCTGGGCGGCAGGTGCCAACGTTCCTCCAGAGGCAGAGGAAGAGGCCGAGGCGGCGGCAGCAGAAGGGGCAGCAGGGGGAGCCTGAGTGACTTCCTTGTTTTTAAGGAGTTTACTCCACTGCAGTTCATGCTTTGCATGCAGGTGCCTGGTCATGCAGGTTGTGCTAAGGTTCAGAACGTTAATGCCTCGCTTCAGGCTCTGATGGCACAGCGTGCAAACCACTCGGGTCTTGTCGTCAGCACATTGTTTGAAGAAGTGCCATGCCAGGGAACTCCTTGAAGCTGCCTTTGGGGTGCTCGGTCCCAGATGGCGGCGGTCAGTAGCAGGCGAAGTCTCTTGGCGGCGGGTGTTCTGATTTTGCCCACTGCTCCCTCTTTTGCTACGCTGTTGGCTCGGTCTCACCACTGCCTCTTCCTCCGAACAGTGAAAGTCAGTGGCACGACCTTCATTCCATGTGGGGTCTAGGACCTCATCGTCCCCTGCATCGTCTTCCACCCAGTCTTGACCCCTGACCTCCTGTTCAGTCTGCACACTGCAGAAAGACGCAGCAGTTGGCACCTGTGTTTCGTCATCATTAGAGACGTGCTGAGGTGGTATTCCCATGTCCTCATCATCAGGAAAAATAAGTGGTTGTGCGTTAGTGCATTCTATCTCTTCCACCCCTGGGGAAGGGCTAGGTGGATGCCCTTGGGAAACCTTGGCAGCAGAGTCTTCAAACAGCATAAGAGACTGCTGCATAACTTGAGGCTCAGACAGTTTCCCTGATATGCATGGGGGTGATGTGACAGACCGATGGGCTTGGTTTTCATGCGCCATCTGTGCGCTTTCTGCAGAAGACTGGGTGGGAGATAATGTGAACGTGCTGGATCCACTGTCGGCCACCCAATTGACTAATGCCTGCACCTGCTCAGGCCTTACCATCCTTAGAACGGCATTGGGCCCCACCAAATATCGCTGTAAATTCTGCTGGCTACTGGGACCTGAGGTAGTTGGTTCACTAGGACGTGTGACTGTGGCAGAACGGCCACGTCCTCTCCCAGCACCAGAGGGTACACTAACACCACCACGACCATGTCCACGTCCGCGTCTCTTATTAGATGTTTTCCTCATTGTTCCCGTTCACAACAATTTTGAGAATGGCAAATTTGGGAATGCTTTTTCAACCCAGAACAAAAAGTCTGCTTTTACGGTCACTACAAATAACTTGACCAGCTAAAACTGTGCAGATTTGGTTGAATAGAGATGTGAGACCTGTTTTTTTTTTTGCGCTGTGTGACAGTTATAGGTTTAATCACAGAATGACACTTCTATCAGCACGCTAGCGTGTGTCTTAGGTTTTTCTGAATCACACTATCAATACCTTCAATGTAAGATTTTCTTTTTGGGATAGATTTCAAGTAGGCCTCAAATACCTCAAACTAGTTATTTTCAGAATGGCAAATTTGGGAATGCTTTTTCAACCCAGAACAAAAAGTCTGCTTTTACGGTCACTACAAATAACTTGACCAGCTAAAACTGTGCAGATTTGGTTGAATAGAGATGTGAGACCTGTTTTTTTTTGCGCTGTGTGACAGTTATAGGTTTAATCACAGAATGACACTTCTATCAGCACGCTAGCGTGTGTCTTAGGTTTTTCTGAATCACACTATCAATACCTTCAATGTAAGATTTTCTTTTTGGGATAGATTTCAAGTAGGCCTCAAATACCACAAACTAGTAATTTTGAGAATGGCAAATTTGGGAATGCTTTTACAACCCAGAACAAAAAGTCTGCTTTTACGGTCACTACAAATAACTTGACCAGCTAAAACTGTGCAGATTTGGTTGAATAGAGATGTGAGACCTGTTTTTTTTTTTGCGCTGTGTGACAGTTATAGGTTTAATCACAGAATGACACTTCTATCAGCACGCTAGCGTGTGTCTTAGGTTTTTCTGAATCACACTATCAATACCTTCAATGTAAGATTTTCTTTTTGGGATAGATTTTAAGTAGGCCTTAAATACCACAAACTTGTTATTTTCAGAATGGCAAATTTGGGAATGCTTTTTCAACCCAGAACAAAAAGTCTGCTTTTACGGTCACTACAAATAACTTGACCAGCTGAAACTGTGCAGATTTGGTTGAATAGAGATGTGAGACCTGTTTTTTTTTGCGCTGTGTGACAGTTATAGGTTTAATCACAGAATGACACTTCTATCAGCACGCTAGCGTGTGTCTTAGGTTTTTCTGAATCACACTATCAATACCTTCAATGTAAGATTTTCTTTTTGGGATAGATTTCAAGTAGGCCTCAAATACCACAAACTAGTAATTTTGAGAATGGCAAATTTGGGAATGCTTTTTCAACCCAGAACAAAAAGTCTGCTTTTACGGTCACTACAAATAACTTGACCAGCTAAAACTGTGCAGATTTGGTTGAATAGAGATGTGAGACCTGTTTTTTTTTTTGCGCTGTGTGACAGTTATAGGTTTAATCACAGAATGACACTTCTATCAGCACGCTAGCGTGTGTCTTAGGTTTTTCTGAATCACACTATCAATACCTTCAATGTAAGATTTTCTTTTTGGGATAGATTTCAAGTAGGCCTCAAATACCACAAACTAGTAATTTTGAGAATGGCAAATTTGGAAATGCTTTTTCAACCCAGAACAAAAAGTCTGCTTTTACGGTCACTACAAAAAGCTTGACCAGCTAAAACTGTGCAGATTTGGTTGAATAGAGATGTGAGACCTGTTTTTTTTTTGCGCTGTGTGACAGTTATAGGTTTAATCACAGAATGACACTTCTATCAGCACGCTAGCGTGTGTCTTAGGTTTTTCTGAATCACACTATCAATACCTTCAATGTAAGATTTTCTTTTTGGGATAGATTTCAAGTAGGCCTCAAATACCACAAACTAGTTATTTTCAGAATGGCAAATTTGGGAATGCTTTTTCAACCCAGAACAAAAAGTCTGCTTTTACGGTCACTACAAATAACTTGACGAGCTAAAACTGTGCAGATTTGGTTGAATAGAAATGTCAGGTCTATTTTTTAGGCGCTGGGTGACAGGCTCAACTTGCCCCTGATGTAATATATGGCCAAAAAATAACCACACTGTTGATGGTTAAATGCACTTGGGTGACACAGGCTCAGCCTGCACCAGATGTAGTATACGGCCAAAAAATAACCAGACTGTTGATGGTTAAATGCACTTCTTTGACACAGGCTCAGCCTGCAGCTAATGTAGTATATGGCCAAAAAATAACCAGACTGTTGATGGTTAAATGCACTTCGGTGACACAGGCTCAGCCTGCAGCTGATGTAGGATATAGCACAAAATAACCACACTATCGATGGTTAAATACACTTGGTGATAGCTCGTGCTGGCGCACCACAAGTCACAAAATGGCCGCCGATCACCCCAGAAAAAAAGTGATCTAAAAACGCTCTGGGCAGCCTCAAAAAAGTGAGCAAGTCAATAATAGCACTTCAATGATCCACAGCTGCAGATCAATCACAGAATAACTCCTCCAAAAGACTTCATTCTGCCTAATCTCGCCCTAACGTCGCAGCTGCAACCTCTCCCTATACTGATCATAGCAGAATGACGTGCGGCGCTACGTGACTCCAGCTTAAATAGAGGCTGGGTCACATGGTGCACTGGCCAATCACAGCCATGCCAATAGTAGGCATGGCTGTGATGGCCTCTTGGGCCAAGTAGTATGACGCTTGTTGATTGGCTGCTTTGCAGCCTTTCAAAAAGCGCCAAGAAAGCGCCGAACACCGAACCCGAACCCGGACTTTTACGAAAATGTTCGGGTTCGGGTCCGTGTCACGGACACCCCAAAATTCGGTACGAACCCGAACTATACAGTTCGGGTTCGCTCATCCCTACTCACCAGAGCTCCAGTGAGCATGTTGGCTCCCTAAAGCAGCTGATCGTGAGGGTGCCAGGACTTGGACCCCCACCAATGTGATAATGATAGCCTATTCTGAGGTCAGGTTATCATTTTCATTTCCTGGATTACTCCTTTACAGTTTCCTGAGCTCTTCTGCTCTGAGACCAAGCTATAATTAACAGATTTTTCTCTACAACTGGAGTCAGTGGAAGCTCCAATCCCATTCTTTAACCCTTGAATTTCTGTGGCTGTGATCAAGCCATGACTAAAGGCGACTCACCCCTTCTGGCGACCTGAATGGACTTTAGGGGACCTCTTTCAATCAGCATTGGGGGTATAGAAGGGATCCATGGCCGTCTGTTCAGAAAGATATTATAAGTTTAAAAGAATCATAATAGTACTAAATCCCTAAATGGTAATAATAATAATAATAATAAATTATAAAAAAGGTCTGCATACACAAGGGGCTTTAATTGACCCCAGAGATATACTGCAGGGCTGGCCAACCTGCGGCTCTCCAGCTGTTGTAAAACTACAATTCCCACCATGCCCTGCTGTAGGCTGATAGCTGTAAGCAGTCTAGGCATGCTGGGAGTTGTAGTTTTGCAACATCTGGAGAGCCGCAGGTTGGCCAGCCCTGATATACTGTATGTCCACAATTGTTGAGCCCAGCGACATTGGGAGCCATTGTCTCAGACCTCTGTATCCAATCCAGTGCCCAGCCATCCATGCAAAGTGTGGAGGTGTGCCATCCTGTTAAAAGTTACATGGGAACTCTGTTCAAATTGAGCACTATGGTATCCTATAACATCTGGAGGTACTTCTCACTATTAAGTGATCTGTCACTGAAAAAAGGCCCTATAATATGAGTCCCCCAAATACCATGCCAAACCATGACCTTTTCCAAACACCTTGGTTTTGTTGGGTCTGTCCACAATAGATTATAAATTCCAAACAGCTTGATTTTGATGGATCTATCCATGGTGGATTATAATCGGACCAATGCCAAAGATTATGGCGATTGATCACACCATTCAAATAAAACAGTGCGTTAAGAGTTTGAGATAGGGTCCATATCGAGGTGATGTGCATTGAAGTCTGCTGTAATGTTGCATAGGCACCTCCATCCACACATGAGAGCAATTGATATGCGATATTTCTTAGATAAGGGCATTATCATTTACATGTAATGACAATGGATAAATTGGATGTCAGACAGTTTACCAAATCTGACCTCACTTAACTCCTAAACAGGAAGAGATAAGTGAAAACTGATACTTCCAGTGCATTCTACGAACATTCTAGCCAAATCTGATATATTGTACCACATGACCCCCTTCCTATTGATAAAACCTGAGCTGAATTCAATATGGTGGATTTAAAATGACGGCCAAAAACATTTCTTCCACCAAATAGTGCAACCTTCCTTTCAATTAATTTTCTGCAAATCACACCAGCTAAAAAGGTTGTCACATTTTTTCCTCATCCCATACGTATATTGAATTCAGCTGTTTCATTCAGTCCCATTACCACAGATGTATAAAATCCAGCACCTAGTTATGCAGTCTGCTTACACATATTTGTGAAAGAATGGGTCATTCCAAAAAGCTCATTGAATTCCAGTGTGATACTGTAATAAGATGCCACCATTGATTGCAACCAGTCAGTTTAGAATTTTTTTCCCCTACTAGATATTCTGCAATCAGCTGAGTGTGGTATTATTACAAAGTGAAAGCTTTTAGCAACCACATAAACTCAGGCACAAAGTGGCAAATCACATACATTTACAGAGCTGGGTCCCGACTCGTTGATGCACATAGTGCTTGAAAGTCACCAACGCTTTGTTGACTCAGTAACTGCAGAGTTCCAATCTTCCTCTGTCATTAATATAAGCACAAAATCTCGGCACTGGATGCTATATGACATGGATTTCCATGGTCGTGCAGCTACGTGCAAGCCTTAGATCACCAAGAATAATGCCAAGCATTGGATGGAGTGATGTAAAGCATGTCCCAATTGGAATCTCAAGCATTGGAAATGTGTTTTGTGGAGAGACGAATCACACGTCTCAATCTGGCAGTCGGATAGACGAGTCTGGGTTTGGCGAATGGCAGATGAACGTTGACTACCTGACTGACTGCATTGTGCCATTTTTAAAGTTTGGTGGAGGATCATTAATGCTATAGAGTTGTTTTTAAAGGGTTTGCCTGGCCCTGTTCTTAGTTCCAGTGAAAGGTATTCTAAATGCTTCAGCATTCTAAGACTTTTTGGACAATTGTAAGCTTTCACCTTTGTGGGAAGTTTGGAGAAAGAACATTTCTGTTCTAGCATACCTGTACCTTAGTGCACAAAGCAAAGTCCATGGTTGGGTGAGATTGGTGTGGAAGAACTTGACTGGTCTGCACAGAGACCTGGGCTTAACCCCATCAAACACCATTGGGATCAACTAGAATGAAGATTGTGAGCCAGGTCCTCTATTCTAATATCAATGTCTGATCTCATAAATGTCCTTGATGAATTGGCCAACATTCCTGCAGATGCATTTCAAAATCTTGTAGAAGACTGGAAGCGGTTTTAGCTGCAAAGAGGGGACAAATTCTATAATTATGCGTATGGATTAAAAAAAATGAAATGTCATAAAAAAATTCCAGGTGCAATGTGTAGATGTCCCAATAATTTTGTCCCCAGTGTTTTTGTCTAAGAAAATATCTCTCAGACTTGATCCGTAACTTTTCTTCTCCCTAAACATTCCCACAAGGGTTGAAAACAAGATTACTAGTCTCTTTCTATGTTTATCTTTCTGGATTGATTGTGTTTCTACTACAGAAGTTCTTTATCAGTGCCAATGTTATCAAAGGTGTGTTACTCTTGATATGACAATTTTGTGGAAATATAGCATGGATAGCTGAGTTGGAAACAAAGGTCTTTTACCAAAGGGGTTGTCTGGCTTAGAAAGCCCATTTTCAAATAATGTATTAGGCAATCCTGCATTAATAGGGAGGGGTGCCCCCTGCTAATTACTTCACCCTAACTATTAGCCAAAGTTGAAAGCATATACAATCAGTAGTTCATGGGTTACCTGGACTGCCCATGGTAACGGGTTAGACTAATCAGTAACAATTTCTTGAATTGATCATGATATTTTGGTTTGGCTGCTGTGCACTGTACCCAAGAAAAATTACCTATTTATTATGTTCCTAAGGGCTCATTCACACGACCGTAGTTTGGTTCCGCAGCCTAGCCGCATTTTTTTGGGCTCGAGTGTGGACCCATTCACTTCAATGGGTTCGCAAAAGATGGGGACAGCACTCCATGTGCTGTCCGCATCCGTTGCTCCGTTCCGTGGCCCCGCAAAATTATAAATCATGTCCTATTCTTGTCCGTTTTGCGGACAAGAATGGGCATTTCTATAATGGGCCGTCTGTTCCGTTACGCAAATTGCGGAAGGCACACGGGCAGCATCCGTGTTTTGCGGATCTGCAATATGCGGACCACAAAACACGGTATGGTCGTGTGAATGAGCCCTAAATCTTAGATTTAATAGTCACTCTTCCTTTTGACTTTCTCTTTAGCCTGTGTCTTCTTTCTGACTTTAGCTAGGAGCTTCAATAATGTGTTGTCGTGGCACATGTTCAGTGTGCAGATGTTTGGCGTCTCTTGAAAGTACGCAACTATTTAATTTTATATCAGTGAAAAGAGAAACAGACATATTTCTAATGTATTCATTACAAAAAAACTGTATACAGTACATAATTTATTGCATCTGTTACATCCAGAATGCATTCTCATACTTTGTTAGATGTTAACTAGTCTATAGTGTAACTTTTTATCATGTCATAATTATATGCATTGGTGGCCATGGCCCCTCCCCTTCTCCTCAGTATTATAATAATGTTAATTATATTCATTGGTGGCAATTGCCACAGGGTCCCCCCTCCTCAGTATATTCATTGGTGGCAGTGGAAGCTTCAGATCAGAGTTCCAGCAGTGAAATTACGGGGCTCTGATCGGTTACCATGGCAGCCAGGACGCCAGTGAAGCCATCCATGGCTGCTATGGAAAGTTCCCTACTGCTGTGTGCACAATGCACAGGGCAGCAGGGACAGTGTAAAGTCCTATTCACCCTAATAGAGCTCTATCAGGGTAAATAGGACAGGGGATCAAAAGATCCCAGATTCTAACCCCTAAGGGGGCTAATAGTTATCAAATAAAAAGTAAAAAAAAAAAAAAAAAGTTTAAAACGCCCCTTTCCCAATTTTACATATAAAATATATAAAAAATAAAAAATATATATAAATAATAAAAAAAATTGCATACAGTTGCAAGAAAAAGTATGTGAACCCTTTGGAATGATATGGATTTCTGCACAAATTGGTCATAAAATGTGATCTGATCTTTATGTAAATCACAACAATAGACAATCACAGTCTGCTTAAACTAATAACACACAAAGAATTAAATGTTACCATGTTTTTATTGAACACACCATGTAAGCATTCACAGTGCAGGTGGAAAAAGTATGTGAACTCCTAGACTAATGACATCTCCAAGAGCTAATTGGAGTGAGGTGTCAGCCAACTGGAGTCCAATCAATGAGATGAGATTGGAGGTGTTAGTTACAGCTGCCATGCCCTATAAAAAAAACACACACCAGTTCTGGGTTTGCTTTTCACAAGAAGCATTGCCTGTTGTGAATGATGCCTCGCACAAAAGAGCTCTCAGAAGACCTACGATTAAGAATTGTTGACTTGCATAAAGATGGAAAGGGTTATAAAAGTATCTCCAAAAGCCTTGCCGTTCATCAGTCCATGGTAAGACAAATTGTCTATAAATGGAGAAAGTTCAGCACTGCTGCTACTCTCCTTAGGAGTGGCCGTCCTGTAAAGATGACTGCAAGAGCACAGCGCAGACTGCTCATTGAGGTGAAGAAGAATCCTAGAGTGTCAGCTAAAGACTTACAAAAGTCTCTGGCATATGCTAACATCCCTGTTAGCGAATCTACGATACGTAAAACACTAAACAAGAATGGATTTCATGGGAGGATACCACAGAGGAAGCCACTGCTGTCCAAAAAAACCCCATTGCTGCACGTTTACAGTTTGCACAAGAGCACCTGGATGTTCCACAGAAGTACTGGCAAAATATTCTGTGGACAGATGAAACCAAAGTTTTGTTTTTTGGAAGAAACACACAATACTATGTGTGGAGAAAAAGAGGCACAGCACACCAACATCAAAACCTCATCCCAGCTGTGATGTATGGTGGTGGGGGCATCATGGTTTGGGGCTGCTTTGCTGCGTCAGGGCCTGGACGGATTGCTATCATCAAAGGAAAAATGAATTCCCACGTTTATCAAGACATTATGCAGGAGAACTTAAGGCCATCTGTCCACCAGCTGAAGCTCAACAGAAGATGGGTGTTGCAACAGGACAACGACCCAAAGCATAGAAGTAAATCAACAACAGAATGGCTTAAACAGAAGAAAATACCCCTTCTGGAGTGGCCCAGTCAGAGTCCCGACCTCAACCTGATTGAGATGCTGTGGCATGACCTCAAAAAAGCGATTCACACCAGACATCCCAAGAATATTGCTGAACTGAAACAGTTCTGTAAAGAGGAATGGTCAAGAATTACTCCTGACCGTTGTGCACGTCTGATCTGCAACTACAGGAAACGTTTTGTTGAAGTTATTGCTGCCAAAGGAGGTTCAACCAGTTATTAAATCCAAGGGTTCACATACTTTTTCCACCTGCACTGTGAATGTTTACATGGTGTGTTCAATAAAAACATGGTCACATTTAATTCTTTGTGTGTTATTAGTTTAAGCAGACTGTGATTGTCTATTGTTGTGACTTACATGAAGATCAGATCACATTTCATGACCAATTTGTGCAGAAATCCATATAATTCCAAAGGGTTCACATACTTTTTCTTGCAACTGTATTAGGTATCGACACATGTCTGAACTATTAAAGTATAAAAAAAATATCTCCTATGTGGTGAACGCTGTAACAGAAAATAAATAAATAAATATACAATTTACAATTTTTTTGTCACCTTGTACCCCCAATAAATAGGATAGGACTGTTTAATTATGGGCTGGAGATTCCATAAAATGCAGAATGCATGCGGATTTTTTGTGTTTTTTTTTGTTGCGTAGTATCAAATGGTATCGAGTATTGCAATACTTTTTTATGGTATCGAAATAGAATCAAAATTTTGGTGTGAAGTTTGGTTGTGGACAACCTCACTAATCTATCTGCTAATCCACAAGTTATTGTCAGCTATGGCAAAAGGCCCTTTTACATGGGCTGATGACTGGCTGAATTCTGCCATAGTGTTATAGATTTCTTTTTTACGGCGTTCCCTATGTGGTAAAACTGACGCTAAAGAGATTCTCCAGGAATGTTTTAAAATGGCTGTCAGCAACCTTTCCTAGAATGTGAGCAGGACCCCTTTAACTTCATTCTTTGGGTCAGTATGATTACAGTGATACCATTTTTATCGTTTTTCTTGTGTTTTAATATTTTAAAAACATATTTTTTTCTTTGCATCACAGTATTAGGAACTCTATAACTTGTTTATATTTATGTCTGCAGGGCTGTGTGAGCGCTTATTTTTGTGGGGCGATCTGTGATACCATGTTGGAGTGTGTATGACTTTTTATAAAAAAAAATTGGGAGATCAAGTGACCAAAAAATGGCAAATCATCCATTTTGAATTTTTCCATTGCACCATTATTCATATGGGATGAATACATTTATATTTTAATAGTGTGGGCGTTTTGGGGCATGACAATGCTAAATTATCTTTATTTTTAAAATGAGTCAAGGGGAGTGATTTTAATTATATATATATACAGTACAGACCAAAAGTTTGGACACACCTTCTCATTCAAAGAGTTTTTTTTTATTTTCATGACTATGAAGGCATCAAAACTATGAATTAACACATGTGGAATTATATACATAACAAACAAGTGTGAAACAACTGAAAATATGTCATATTCTAGGTTCTTCAAAGTAGCCACCTTTTGCTTTGATTACTGCTTTGCACACTTTTGGCATTCTCTTGATGAGCTTCAAGAGGTAGTCCCCTGAAATGGTCTTCCAACAGTCTTGAAGGAGTTCCCAGAGATGCTTAGCACTTGTTGGCCCTTTTGCCTTCACTCTGCGGTCCAGCTCACCCCAAACCATCTTGATTGGGTTCAGGTCCGGTGACTGTGGAGGCCAGGTCATCTGGCGCAGCACCCCATCACTCTCCTTCATGGTCAAATAGCCCTTACTTTCAAAGTTTTCCCAATTTTTTGGCTGACTGACTGACCTTCATTTCTTAAAGTAATGATGGCCACTCGTTTTTCTTTACTTAGCTGCTTTTTTCTTGCCATAATACAAATTCTAACCGTCTATTCAGTAGGACTATCAGCTTTGTATCCACCTGACTTCTCCTCAATGCAACTGATGGTCCCAACCCCATTTATAAGGCAAGAAATCCCACTTACTAAACCTGACATGGCACACCTGTGAAGTGAAATCCATTTCAGGGGACTACCTCTTGAAGCTCATCAAGAGAATGCCAAGAGTGTGCAAAGCAGTAATCAAAGCAAAAGGTGGCTACTTTGAAGAACCTAGAATATGACATATTTTCAATTGTTTCACACTTGTTTGTTATGTATATAATTCCACATGTGTTAATTCATAGTTTTGATGCCTTCAGTGTGAATCTACAATTTTCATAGTCATGAAAATAAAGAAAACTCTTTGAATGAGAAGGTGTGTCCAAACTTTTGGTCTGTACTGTATATATATATATATATATATATATATATATATACACACACTGTATATACACACATTTAAAAATAAAATTGAACTTTTCTTTCACGCTTTTTACTTATTTTTTTTTCTTATTTTAAGTCTCCCTATGGGACTTTAACATGTGGTTGTCTGATCGCTTCTCCTATAGACTGCAACTGAATGGCTCCCTCAATCTCAATGCAGCACAGTATTCCTGTGAAAAGACCTCTCAGATGCCGTCATTGTAATTGACTATGGTATCTGAGGGGTTAACTGTTAACTGGGTTAATGAACTCTGTTTTTGGGTGTCTGCTGTGTAAAACCCTGTTTGCCCCGTACATGCACAAGTCATGAAAGGGTTAGTTAGATAACCTCTGTAAGTAATGAAACTCAACTAAAGCAAATGTCTCATCAAATAATGGACTATTATTTAAATTGTTTAAATTAAGTTATGTTAAACATATTTTTTAGAATTTTGGGGCAATACATGTTTATGTCACTATGTTAAAAAAATACTAAAATTCTGAAGTTTTTGCACTGACTACTGAGCCTAAAATTATGCTAATACTTCCTGTTCTGTAGAGATCCCTTTTCAGCAGTCATCAGCAGTCATCTCCTTATCATAGGCAGGATTACTATGATAGATAACATGTGTATATAGATAACAGGATACACCATTGACAATATGTGCTGGTCAAGATACCCCCATATATATTGACCTTTGCAAAGATCAGGGAGCTTGTCTAAAAAAATCTTCTATAGATGTTAATGAATAGGGTTGAGGGAATCAAAGTATCAATAGGGTTGAGGGAATCAAAGAATTTCAGGGAAATTTTAATTTGTTTTCTACAGACATAGAAAATGGTAAATGAGACAGGCCTACCAGACTGTCTCCTTCACCTCCCGCACCACGCCCACTTTTTTAGACCTGCCGTGAAAGGGGAAAGTTGCCAAATATGGTCGTCTTTCAGTTTCATAAATGGCCTTCTTTGTTTTATCGATTTAGTCTGATTTTCCTACTTTGCATTCATTGCCCATGTCCATGAATGAAGAATTTTCTCTAGTAAGTAGTACGACATGATTAGCGGTACTGTTTTTAGTGTCAGATTTCTCTTTTCAATTGGTAGGAGCTAGGCATCATTCTGTGAATCTCTAAGAATAATAGTAAAATATTTTTAGTGCCCAATAAATAAACTGTCTGCAAAACTCCAAATGGTGTGAGACTTTTTTTTCTGCATGTAAAGGTAGTCCTTGTTTACCATAGTCAATCACCTTTATGAGTATTACTGATATTAAAAAAATATGTATCATAGAACAAAGAAAAAGTTCATTTAATTTTAGTAATAGTTGTACTGATTATTATGTGCTTCCTGTGTTGAGCCCCTGCGGCAGAGATTGATTGGGGAAGATGTGTTCTTAGAATACATAACATGTTTACTTTGAGGAACAACATGGATTTCAGAGCTGGATACTATTCACATTCTCTGTCTATATTACCTGTCAATTATGTTACATTTGATGGCCGTGAGATGCATTTTCCAGAAAGCTTAGATGTATTTCCTGCCTGAGGCTTACATTAAATTCTGTTGTGGTCTGTGTTATTTCCTTTTTATGCTCTTCACCACTGAGAAATGGTTGCTGTTGGATTAAAATTTCTTGCTTGTCAGTAAAGTTGCCTGCTCTTATATTGTATTCTGTTAGCTACCACACAGGTTGGATGGATCATGGGTTGAATAAACTGAAGTGTCACCAAGCACCAGGCACAGTCCTACCCTCACAATTCCTTTTATGATGATCTACAGGTAGCAATAAGTTATAGCTGTAACTGTACACTGCCGCATACAACTCCAACTCACCAAAGCCATGCCAGTCACGAAACCTAGAAGTTGAGGGTTCCATAGATCAGACCGCTATCAAATCTACATCTATCTGTCTAGATCTATCTCTCTATTTGTAGGAAAACCCTGTCAGGAATATACCTACTCACTATCCTGGAATAGCTTCCTATCCACCCACCAGCCATTGTTTTAGTCTGGGTGATTGTACTGGGGGAGACCAGGAGTGATTAATACCCAAAAGGCTATCATACTGATGAGCCAAGAGTCCAATCAGAAGGCTGGGCAGGCTGTGATTCTGAATCTCTGCCTGTGATTATGTGTCCTGGTTCTTTACTGTGTGATATCCTTATCCTGGTGAACTGACTACTGGCTTGTTTAAGGATTAACCCTGTATCTGCGGTTCCTGCTTATATTGATTCTCCTGGTAAACTGATCTTGGCTCTTCTAGATTAACAGCTCATTTTTTGCTGTGTCAGTCTCTCCTGGTTTTGACCCTGCGTGTCAACTTCCCATTGTACTTACTGGTCATTCTGGTTGGTCTGTCACTAATATGCCCGCACCAGTTTTCTGTTACAGTACCTACACTGCAGATGTAACTTTGTTCCCTAACAGCAGTCCATCAAGCCTTGTAGTGGGCTCTGGTGATGAATAGAGGGGTAGTCTTAGCTTCCTACCAAAGGCTGATAGCAGTTTTAGGGTTCACTTGTTGTGGTCTAGATGATGACCTTACTATTTCCTAACAACCCCTTTATCACTTTAATTGTGATACATCAATCCATCCCTACTTACAATATTTTTTCCATGCCATTAATGTAACTGTTGGGCACCCTGATAGATTAAAGGATTGTAAGATGTCATGGAACAGTGTTTCACTATACAGACAGGTACTAATGTTGGTACGATTGTGTTAAATAATAGTCTGAGGTCAATAAAAAGCAAGGGCACTATTAGAATAATAATAAAAACCCTTAAAGTTTAACTTTCTGGTAAAATGTTCCTTATGCCCTAATAATACTTTTTGTAATGTACTTTATTAATGCACTTTGAATTTTTAAAATTCGATTTGTTCGATTCGCCAAATTGAAATTTTTTTGGGGTTTGATCCGAATTTATTTGCGGCGAATCGCATTAATAACCGAGAGCCTTTATAGTAGTGTAGAACACTGTGCCTTGCAGTAACACTCATAGGGAGTCTGCTGTGGTAGCGAAACAATACTGTGAGTCAGTATGACATGCAGATGACAGGCATCGCTCTTAGAGTCACTGCACACTTCACTTAGTTACGGGGCCAAAACTAACCAAATAACTCAAGTATGAACTCAGCCTTACAGGTGAATGTTAGTGTCAAGAATAAGCGCGCTCCTTTTACACCGTCAGCAGCTGATTCCACATAGATGTCTACAGAACCTGTTCTATTAAACGCTTATAAAAGTAGAGCCCCCCGACAGAGTGGAGAGGGTGTCAGCAGTAAGTTTGTGTTGATGTCACTGATTATTTTGCCCTTCCTCTGATCCATCAGGACAATAACCCCCAAAAAACGTATCCTGTCTGTGGAGCATCCTCCTTCACTCAGTCAGCATTTGGTCAGTAATCCATTAGTATTGCTAAAGCCAAAAAAAACAGGAGTGGATCCAAAACAGAGAAGACATGTGAATGGAATATTTGCATGTCTTCTGTGTTTTTTACCCACTCCTGCGTTTGGCTACCAAATCATAAGCCAATTCTGATGCAAAATAGGGACCATGTCACGCAGGCCTTACAGCTGTTACATAGACAGGATCCGTTGTGCATCTAATTTTTCCGTCCTTCTGGCAGATCAGAAGAAGGGTCAAATAAATGATAATGTCAGCTAGGCCGAAAGGCAAAATAGTGGCCCAGTCATGAAGTACACAGAGTGGCCCTATGACATAGTGGTGAGGTGGAAGCAGCATGAGGAGACCACAGAGTGGCCCAATGACAGAGTCTGGAGGTGGCAGCAGCATCAAGAGGAGGCCACAGAGTGGCACAATGACAGTATGGAGGTGACAGCAGCAGCATCAGGAGGCCAAAGAGTGGCACAATGACAGAGTGTGGAGGCGGCAGCAGCAGCATCAGGAGGAGGCCATAGGGTGGCACAATAACAGTGTGGAAGTGGCGGCAGCAGCATCAAAAGGAGGCCACAGGGTGGCACAATAACAGTGTGGAGGTGGAATCAGCATCAGGAGACCACAGAGTGGCAAGGTGACATAGTTTGGAGATGGCAGTAGCATCAGGAGACCACAGAGTGGCAAGATGACATAGTGTGGAGGTGGCAGCAGCATAAGGAGGCCACAGAGTGGCAAGGTGACATAGTGTGGAGGTGGCAGCAGCATCAGGAGACCACAGAGTGACCCGGTGGGGAGGTGGGTGACAATATCAGTACCAGCTGAAGATGGTGGGTGAAAGAAGGAGTACTTGGCATCAGATGTGTGGCATCAGGCGGGTGGCAGCATCAGAATATTAGTTGAGGCAAGTAGCCAGCAGAAACCAGTCTCTTTTGTCAAAGTGTTGGTACGGCACCATGGATGATCTAGTCTTATGCATCAGGCATTGGTGGGTGGAAATCCTAGCTGATCCACGCCTGATGTATCTTGACAAAAGGTCAGTCTCTCCACATTTTGGGTGGACAGGCGAGTACTTCTTGGGGTAACTATGGCCCCCCGCTGCACTAAACATTCGCTCTGATGCCACACTAATGGCAGGGCAGGACAAATTTTCCAGGGCAAACTCTGCCAGTTGCAGCCACAAATCCAATTTGGCTGCTCAGTAGTCCAGTGGATATTTATTGTGCGGTGGCAGGGTGCTGCCCAAGTATGCCACCACCTGCTGGTATAGGTCTAGCTGCTGCTGCTACTGCTGGTGAGTAGTTTCTTCACTAGGTGAAGAAAGCTGCTGATATCATCACTGACTCTAGACTCAAGTTGCTGCTGAAGAGGCTTGAACTGCGAGAGATGGACGATAGCGCTGATAGGCAGCGGCCAACTGAATACATAGGATGTCTCTATAGTAGTTCAGTTTGTTCTCCCTCTCAGTGGGTGTAAAAAAGCCCCCTATATTGGACCGGTAGCGAGGGTCCTACAAGGTGGAGAGCCAGTAGTCATCCCTCTGCCGAATGGTGACAATTTGGCTGTCACTACGCAAGCAAATGAGCATGCTTCAGGCCATTTGTGCAAGTGACTCGGAGGAACTCCCTGCCTCCATCTCCACTGCATACTGCCACGGTGTGTCTGGATCCTCTGCCTCATCGTTCTCATAGCCCTGTAGCTCCTCTGGCTGCTCCTGCTCCTCCTCTCCTGTCACCTGTGTATAAAAATGACCCATTTCGCTACACATTGCTTGTGTTCCAATGTCCTCCTCCAATTCAGGGCCACAGGGCTCATGTGGCCATGAGATCTAGGCGCCACGTCTCCAGTCCCCTGACCAGCCATATTTACCAGCATCTGTTCCAGGACATGAAGCAGTGGAATGACGTTGTTCACCCCGTTGTCCTGGCGACTGACAAATAACGTGGCCTCCTCAAAGGTCCTGATCAAACGGCAGTTGTCACTTATGAGCTGCCACTGGCTGACATCAAAGTTACACAGGGGAGTACTCCTGTCTGCTTGGATCATCAACAAATAGTTTATGGCCCTTCTCTGTTCATACAGTCGGTCTAACATATGGAGGGTGGGATTCCAACAGGTGGAAACATCGCATATCAGCCTATGTTGGGGGGTGCCATTCTGCCGCTGCAGGTCAAAGAGGGTGTGCTTTGTGGTGTACGAGTGGCTGAAGTGCATGCAAAGTTTCCTGGCCATTTTTAGGATGTCTTGCAGATTGAACATGTGTGCCATACAGGGCACATGGCTCAGCCCTCCTTGATGCAGCGCCGACACCATGTTCTTCCCGTTGTCTGTCACCATGGTTCCGATTTTGAGTTGTCGCTGTGAAAGCCAGGATTTGATGTCTTGATAAAGGACACAAAGCAGTTTCTCCCCTGTGTGACTCAGTTCGCCCAGGCAAACGAGGTGCAGAACAGCGTGACACTGCCATGCCCTGCACATGTGGTATGCTGGAGGGGCACTGTGAATTGTCCCTGCAGTGGAGGCTGAGGACACGGTGGAGGATAAGGAGGCAGAGGCGGACATTGTCGCAGAACCAACAGCGTGAGAACATGGAGGCGGAAGTGGCGCCACCTGGCCAAGTTGCTGGTGTGGCTGTGCAGGAACCACATTCAGCTAGGGGGCCGTAAAAAGCATGTATTGTCCCTGACCATAGTTACAGCTCCACATGTCGGTGCTGCCGTGCACTTTGTCAGACACTTACAGGCTCAAGGACTGGCCCACCTTCTGTTCTACATTCGTGTGCAGGGCTGGTACTGCCTTTTTGGCAAAGAAATGACTGCTTGGGACTCTCCACTTTGGCTCGGCACAAGCTATCAGTTCTCTGAAAGGTGCAGAGTCCACCACTTGGAAAGGGAGGGACTGCAGCACCAGCAACTTGGCCAGGAGAACATTCAGCTTCTGCGCCGTTGGATGAGTGCACGCATACTGTTGTCTCTTGGCAATCGCTTCGGTGATCGATTGCTGACGGAATAACTGACGAGGAATAGGAGGAGGAGGAGGAGCAGGAGCATCAGGACCAGCTGATGATGGGAACGACAGACATCTCCCTTCGGCTGAGATAGTGAAGCCTTGACTGCCTGAAATCGGGTGTGTGCCACTGGGTGATGCAGTGGTTGCAGCTGCAGACTGGACCACCACATTGGAGCCATTGCTCTCCCAGGCCACTTTATGATGACGCTGCATATGTTGACACAGGGCCGTGGTGACAACATTGGCACCCTTGCCACGCTTCACCTTCTGCCCACAGATTCTACAAATGGCCATGTTAACCTCCTCCGAAGGCTTAAAAAAAAAAATGCTACACCGCCAAGTAGGTGATTTTACCCCCAACACTCAACACTGACTGACCTGTTTCCGACGCTGCTTTCATGAACCCCTGCACTACTACTTTCTGGGCAGGTAGGCTCATGCAAAGTGGGTGACTTACCCCAGGCACGTTTGCCTACCGACCTCCCATTGCTGCCAACCTGCTGACTCCTGGCCACGCTGCTGACTCCTGTTCCATCGCTGCCTCACGGGCAAGCTGTCACACTCTTCTTTCAATGATGACAAAACCCCTAATTCACCCGGCTCCCAAGTGTGATCAGCTACATCACCATCATCATCTAGTACTGTTTGCATGTCACTGATGTCCTCCTCTTTTGTTCAGGAGCCTGACCACTCGCAACACCAGCTCCCACGCCACTCTCCTCATCACTACTTGCCAACCTACCGGAGGAAGCGGCGGATGTCTCCCATGTCTTCCATATCTTGGCTGGCCAGTAGCTGCTGACTGTCCTCTAGTAGCTCGTCCTCGTTGTATAGTGTAGCTGAGCCCACAGCATATAATACTTGTCTGGCTGAGGGAACAGAAAAGGACAGAGGAAGGTTGAGGACAGGTAAGGGCACAGGGCCTGCTCCCAGGCCATACCAACTAAGGGTTGTCTCTGATGAACCCACAGACTCTTGGCTGAGGGTGTCTGATGTCACTTGGGACGAAGTGGATGACCGAGACAACCATTCAAGAACCGCTAGGTTGCTGGTCAAGACACGACCGCTAGATGACACTGGGAGCTCGGGCCTCTCGCAGCGACTCTTGCTGCCACGTCCCCTTACTGTGCTGCAACCTGTGCCTGCAACAGAAACATTTAGGCCTCTTCCACTCCCCTGTGCAGGGCCTGGCATTTCTCTGTCTGACATACTGGTAGATAAAATAAATAAATAAAAAAGAAATTAAAACACCCCAAAAACATTTTACATTTTCTCACTTCACCACACAATGACTAATAAGCCTTTTTTCCCCCACTAATACACACCAAAAAAGGCTTTAGAATATATATATAACTGCACCACTGAACGGCAAATAGGCCCTTACTTTTTTCCACTTATACACTCCAGAAAAGGCTTTAGAACATACAGTATAACTGCACTTCTGAACGGTAAATAATATATTTATTTTTGCCACTAATACACACCAAAAAGGGCTTTTGAACATATAACTGCACTGCTGAACGGCAAATAGGCCTTTTTTTTTTTCACCTATACAATCCACAAAAGGCTTTGGAACATATAAATGCACCGCTGAACGGCAAAAATTTGTGTTTATTGACCATGCTCGGCCGAACAGCAGTTCGACTTTAGCATTGGTATGCTCTAGCGCGATTTGAACTCCCAAACCCCTTGTACATTAGAGGCAAGGACTTTATCCACTCAGCTATAAAGCTGAATGCTAAACTGTGGCAGAAAAACCTTATAGTAGTTTCTGATGTAGTGAGTATTCCTATTCAGCAGAAGACTTATTTTATATTTCTGTGCAGGTTACCATGTAGTTCTATAGTGTAGTGGTTGACGTCCTTGCATCTAATGTACAAAGTTGGGAGTTTGAATCCCAGCAGAAACATATATATATAAAAGTTTTTAGCTATTATATATTAAAAATATATAATATAAGTAAATATATATATTTTTTTTTTATTTATATATATATTTATATATATATATATATATATATATATATATATTTAATTGTAATTGCACATTTATTTTGTGCCATGCATTTTTTTACAATTACAAAAAAAATATATAAATTATATATTAAAATATAAAATATAATCTCAATTTCTGAAATGTTTCTGCCAGGATTCAAACTTTTAACCTTGTTCATTAGAGGCAAGCATGTTAACCACTACACTATAAAGCTACATGTTAACCAACACAGAAATATAAAATAAGTCTTCTACTGAATAGGAGTACTCACTACATCAGAAACTACTATGAGGTTTTTCTGACACTGTCTAGCATTCAGCTTTATAGCCGAGTGGATAAGGTCCTTGCCTTGCAAGTGCTATTTGATACAGCCATTAACAGGGTTTATTACAAGGAAATATTTATATGTCTTATTTGCCATTGTGTGGTGCAGTTATATGTTCTAAAGTATTTTTTGGCTTGTATTAGTGGGAAAAAAGGGCTTATTAGTCATTGTGTGGTGAAGTGTGAAAATTACAGCCCTTTTTGACGTGTATTAGTAGCAAAAAATATATATATTTGCCGTTCAGTGGTGCAGTTATATGTTGTAAAGCCCTTTTTAGAGTGTATTAGTGGCAAAAAAAAAATATATATTTGTAGTGTTGATCCAGCACCAAAGTGCTCGTGTGCTGGAGTAGAACACTTTGCGATGCTCGGGTGTTCCACCAAGCACCCAATCACAATGGAAGAACCCAGGCCCCCCTGCTCTGAAGAGGGGAAGGTGTCGGGACTATAGTTCGGCTTATAAGTGCCTGCTCTGACTCCATATACAGTACAGACCAAAAGTTTGGACACACCTTCTCATTCAAAGAGTTTTCTTTATTTTCATGACTATGAAGGCATCAAAACTATGAATTAACACATGTGGAATTATATACATAACAAACAAGTATGAAACAACTGAAAATATGTCATATTCTAGGTTCTTCAAAGTAGCCACCTTTTGCTTTGATTACTGCTTTGCACACTCTTGGCATTCTCTTGATGAGCTTCAAGAGGTAGTCCCCTGAAATGGTCTTCCAACAGTCTTGAAGGAGTTCCCAGAGATGCTTAGCGCTTGTTGGCCCTTTTGCCTTCACTCTGCGGTCCAGCTCACCCCAAACCATCTTGATTGGGTTCAGGTCCGGTGACTGTGGAGGCCAGGTCATCTGGCGCAGCACCCCATCACTCTCCTTCATGGTCAAATAGCCCTTACTTTCAAAGTTTTCCCAATTTTTCAGCTGACTGACTGACTGACCTTCATTTCTTAAAGTAATGATGGCCACTCGTTTTTATTTACTTAGCTGCTTTTTTCTTGCCATGATACAAATTCTAACAGTCTATTCAGTAGGACTATCAGCTGTGTATCCACCTGACTTCTCCTCAACGCAACTGATGGTCCCAACCCCATTTATAAGGCAAGAAATCCCACTTATTAAACCTGACATGGCACACCTGTGAAGTGAAAACAATTTCAGGGGACTACCTCTTGAAGCTCATCAAGAGAATGCCAAGAGTGTGCAAAGCAGTAATCAAAGCAAAAGGTGGCTACTTTGAAGAACCTAGAATATGACATTTTCAGTTTTTTCACACTTGTTTATTATGTATATAATTATATAATTCCACATGTGTTAATTCATAGTTTTGATGCCTTCAGTGTGAATCTACAATTTCCATAGTCATGAAAATAAAGAAAACTCTTTGAATGAGAAGGTGTGTCCAAACTTTTGGTCTGTACTGTATAGCTATATCCATATATGGAGTCAGTGCTTTGGGACTCCCCAGTGTATTTAAATCGAATTTCTGAAAAGTTTCTGCCAGGATTTCAACTCCCAACATTGTACATTAGAGGCAAGGACCTTATCCACTCAGCTATTTAGCTCAATGTTAAACTGTATCAGAAAAACCTCATAGTAGTTTCTGATGTAGTGAGTATTCCTATTCAGCAGAAGACTTATTTGATGTTTCTGTTAGGGTTAACATGTGGCTCTATAGTGTAGTGGTTAACATCCTTGCCTCTAATGTTCAAGGTTGGGAGTTTGGATCTTGGCAGAAATAAAGATTCAATCTACATACTTTATATTTTTTTTTGTATTATAAATGTGTAATTACAAAAATATATATATATATATATATATATATATATATATATAAATAATCATATGTTTTTGGCCATAATATATTTACATATATTATAATATATATTCTAAATGTATAATAATATATGTAAATATATTATGGCTAAAAACTATACATATAAATATGTTTCTGCCAGGACTTGAACTCTCAACCTTGTACATTAGAGGCAAGGATGTTAACCACTACACTATAGAGCTACTTGTTAACCTGCACAGAAATATAAAATAAGTCTTCTAGGAATACTCACTACATCAGAAACTACTATGAGGTTTTTCTGACACAGTTTAACATTCAGCTATATAGCTGAGTAGATAAGGTCCTTACCTCTAATGTACGACATTGGGAGTTCAAAGTAAGGCATATTCTTTTTTAGAAATTAGATTTAAATACACTGGAGTGTTCCCAAGCACTGACTCCATATATGGATATACCGTAGCTATATATGGATTCAGAGCAGGCACTCGTAAGCCGAACTAGAGCCCCAACACCCTCCCCTCTTCAGAGCAGGGGGTGCCTGGGTTCTTCTATTGACTTCCATTGTGCTTGGGTGCTCGGTAGAACACCCAGGCATCGCAAAGTGTTCTACTCGAGCACACAAGCACTTTGGTGCTCGATCAACACTGCAAACAATTTTATTTATTTTTTTGCCGCTAATACACTTTAAAAAGGACTGTAATTTTCGCACTTCACCACAAATTGACTAATAAGCCCTTTTTTTCCTACTAATACATGCCAAAAAATATTTTAGAACATATAGCTACATGCAAAAAAGACGGAGAAAATGAAATATTTCCTTGTAATAAACTCTGTTAATGCCTGTATCAAACAGCACTTGCACCCCAATAACAAGAACGGTTTGCTGGAATTACAGAGCTGTATAATGGTAATTTGGATCCGCAGTCACTGCAGCAAGGTGTAATAGGATTGTTTCTATTACCTAGGCTATAACCTCCCCTACTGAACCCTGTTCTGCTTCAATACTGTGGAATGATTCCTCCCTATCCTTTCCCTGAACTTCTATACAGCAAAATAAAAGTTTTGAAGTCTTTTCTAACACTGTCCCTAGCCCCTGCTGACGTCTCTCCCTGCACTAAGTACACTGGAAAATGGCAGAATCCAAGATGGCTGAGGCTATTTATAGGGCTGTGACATCACAGGACTGGCTGGCTGCTGATATGCTGCATGCATGGCATTGTGGTGATCCCTCGTTCCCAGAGTTCTTTGCTCCATATCAAAATACGTGCAGAAGCCATTTTAGGAAAAAAATGTGATTCGTTACCACAAAGCGTGAGGAAATTCGTGTTCGGTGCAAATCGAATTTTTCCTGAAATTCAGATCAAATTCCACTTCATCGGGTTCGATTCACTTAACTCTACTGCTGACAGCTGTAGAACAGCCTTTATCTACTGACAGGTCTTTGGGCAGGTACATTGGATTCCAAATGCCCTACATCCCTGCTGGTGCTATCCAGCAATGAACAAAAGTAGCATTTGCGATATCAAAACAATGTTCTGGAATTGCTGTGCATGCCATTCCCTAATAGAATTTTAAAGCAATGCCCTAGTTGTAACTTAATTTGCTAAATGGTGTAAATACTCCTTATGCAGACTTTACAACTTGTAATGAACAGAACTTTCATGGAGCAGAGTTGTGCAGTATATCATGGACAACATGGAAGAGCTGGAGTTATACATGGGTGATAGAATAAAAGCCTTGCCTAAGCACTCTGCGTTTACAGGGAACATCAATGGCACGTTTTAGTGGCAATCTTCCATAACAGGACAGTTAGTGTTATTTAATGCTCGGCTCAATTATTACATTATTCACAAGATATCACTGTACTCTTTTCTAGATGAATGTGTAATAAGCATCTATAATAATGGCACATAATCAATGCTTTCCTGGCACTGCTGACATATAGCCCCAGTCTGAGTACATTCTTCATTCTCTAGCTGGTTTGTGTTGATTCCCTGCGGTAGAAGCCAGTTTTAGAGCAAGTAGCAATGCATCACCATTCTTATAGACCCCGATAAAGAGGCAAAATAAAACATAAACGTGTTTCATTTTTATGGGAACATTTTTTTAGGTCGAGTTTTAGTGGCACTTAGCACATACAGGAAGATATTTAGTTGTTCGCTTCATCTGCAAACCATTTATCTCTTTTATTGTCAGGATGCATATATTTTATACCATTTCAGATCCACTTGGAAATTGTTGCAGTATTTACATAGGGCGATGCAGTCTTTAGTTTGTTGTTATATGGTTCAGACTGAAGCAAAGATAGTTTATTTTCGAGTCAGAATTCTTATTGTTTGTTGCAATGTATTTCTATGCAATTCTTAGATTAAAGAGGTTGTCTTAAATATCTAGCAAAGTTGTCAGAATGGTATAAAAATATAAAAAAATCAATACCTATACCAACCAATACCATTCTGACACCAGTTAACCGCTGGTCTCTACTTCCTGGTCTGAGCTGGACACAAAGGAACTGTCAGAAGATGATCACTAGGCCAGTCACTGGATGAGGCAGGCTATTGCAGTGATTGACCAAAAATGTCAAACGTGTCACCACAAAACGCAATGCAAAGTAATCTAAAAGCACCATATTATGGAGCAGGATAAGCTGAGCAGACCTTCTGTGAAGGGCTATCGGTACAGGAAGGAGTGGTTATCAGTGATTGACAGCATTGTGTGTATAAGATTACATGGAGAGATAGCTAGGTCAGTCACTGATAACTCCTCCCTTCTGTACCGATGGCTCTTCACAGGAAGTGGAAAAGGCAAAGATATAAATGTATAAATTACAAGTTTTACTGAATCTTTTCCTATAAAACTATATATCAATCTGCTCTGCTCCTCCTGCTCTATAACATGGTGCTTTCAGATTGCATTGCATTTTGTGGTGAAAGGTCCTCTTTAAAGGCTCTTCTCAGGTGTTACATCTCAGTGCATATTACGCTCAGTTCACATCTGCATCATGGTTTCTGTTATAAGCCACAGTGCAGTTCTAGATGCCTTGTGTGAGGGACATCAACACTGCTTAATGAATCCCATTCACTTACAATGGGGTCCATCGTGTGTCACCGAGGTTTAATGGAAAAAGTAGCATACAGTGCTATTTTTGTCATGAAATTCTACAGAATCTGTGACAGATGCTTTAAACAAAACCTCCAACACAGATGTGAGCTCAGCCTTGCTTTGAAAGCAATTTCCTTATATATTTTTATTAAAAATGCTCCATTTAAGAATTAATTATGCTTGCTATTAAGAATACAATATCTGCAGACAGTCATCAGTAGCTTATTTTAACTAGATGGTTAATGGGCCTTAATGATAAGACTACCATAAAATCAACTGTAGTTAGAGGTATGTATTAAAGATTGTCCGTCGTACAAGACACCATGTTTGACATCTATTGGGGTAATTTATCAAACTGGTGTAAAGCAGAATTGGGTTAGTTGCCCATAGTCAAAGGAGCTGTCAAAAATGAAAGGTGGAATCTAATTTGTTGCTAAGGGCAACTAAGCCAGTTCTACTTTACACCAGTTTGATAAATTACCCCATATGTTCACTGTATCCAGATGTGTACGGTACTTTAAAGACCAGCAACTTATCCTAGAATGCGAGCAGGATTGGTTGCCTCCACTTGCAGAGCTGTCTAGTGAGATGAAGGGGCGGGGCCTCACAACACACTACACTGCTCTACAATAGATGGTAATTATGTGATCCTGCCTATGGTATGCACCATGGCTGAGCAGCCCGACAGGAAAAATCACCAATATCTAGTATGTGCAAGTGCCAGAGTGTTATGTAGTAAGACCATGCCCCCTGATCCCCTAGGCATCTCTGCAAGTTGAGGCAACCAGTGCTGTTCACATTCTAGGGCAGGTTGCTGGCAGCCATTTTAAATCATTCGCAGAAGAACCCCTTTAACATCCCTGTAGAACTTTACAAGCCCAAAAAAAAAGAATACAACTCTTATTTGGCTGTTTTACTTCAGTACTGGATACTATATCAAAATATATCAAATATATACCTTGAAGTAAACAGTTTTTTTTTTTTATAATGGAAAACAATGGAAGATAAAAGCAGATGGTTGCAGACACTGCAGCATGCAGATGTAGAAAAAAATCCTAATTTGATCAAAAACTGACCAGTTCATGCCATATTCATATTATGATAAAAACATACATGAACAAAATTTTCTTTTCTGTAGATCTTGAAGAAGTCATGTACAGAAATCTTGTCTGTGGACCCATCATCTGTCTGTGTTGGCGGTAAGAAAATTGAATTTTATATTACGGTTTCCTGCTGCAGGGTGTACTAGCTTGCTTTCGCTTTATTCTTCTCGCTAGTAGTATTTGCTAGCGCCACATAAAATATAACTTCTTCTCTGGCTATTCTGTCTTATAGCCAGATAAATATTCATGTAAAAATATTTTATGGAAAGGAAGTTGATCCGAAAAAAATATAAAAATGTTTGACGATAGCTACATGAAGTGTATTCAAAGCAAACACCCTACATGTTTATTTCATTTTTAATATTACATTGCCGTCCTTTCATTTTCCTTTACCTTACACTTACCAGGTTTAATATTTCTAGGTTGATTTTCATTTATTGGTAGTTCAGCAGTTTACATTGGTGTAATCGGATTGCTGAGGCGGGGGAAAAAAATGAAACATTTCTGCGTTACATGTTCATAAAAGGAGACACAATGCAAAGCATAAAAATGATCAAAAGTGCATTAAAAAGCAAAACATCTGGGAAGGTGGCAAGTGCAAAGTTTGCTTGATAGTGAGCCATAAACATTCTTTCAGCTCTTTCCTAGGTCTACAGGACTGGAGCACCATTACCAGCTTTTAGGTTGAGCTTCAAAACAATATAAACTCAGTCTTTTTTATTGTGCTGTTCCCTTAATTCATGCACATATCTGTAACATATCTTCACCTCATCTTCATCTTTTACTTCAAGACAAATCCAACCTGCTCAGAATAAATGCGCATCCGTGGCCACATTCTGGTATTCTGTTCAGGCACAGGAACATAATACTGGAATTGCTAGATTCAGCATATGCGTCCAACAGATCCTGATTACTACAATGGGATCTATCAGGTTTCCAGCTCAAATACTGGCATTTTGTCAGACAAAATACCCCTGCATTTAGTGGTATTCTGTCCTTTTTTGCCAGAATCTGTAATGGAGGCTACAACTTGAACCTCTGCTGCAAATGTGAACCTCGCCATTTTTGAAAATGATCTAGCCTAGCCATTTGTCAGGAGACAGGGGGCAATCTGTTATTTCCACCATGTTGCTGTGGAGAGGAGGTAAGATGGGCTGTGCATGCAAGAAACCCTTCAAACATTGCACTGCTGATAAAGTTCTTTATGGAGGAGTGGGAGAAATTTCTTCCAGCCAATGTCAGAGACTGGCAGACATTGTCAAGAAACACATGAGGTTGCTTCTGGTAAATGGGGGAATACCAGGTTTTAAAGTCAAGCATAGTATTTTTTTCTTTTTTGGGAGGGGGTTAACTTTCATGAGGTGGCATATGTTCGTGATTACTGTATTAAGAAATACATTTTCTCATTGCCCAGTCAGGCTGAATGTGATCAATAGACTTCTCCTTGCTGCCGGTGCCCCATCTTGCCACTCTTGCTGTCTGTCTGTCTGCTTATAGATTATAGGAGTGTATTACTGTACTGCGGCGGTCGGAACAAATCGCACGGCATCATAGCAACCAATGACGCTGTGTGCTCCTGCAATGATCCGTTATCTCACGGACTGTGTTCCACGGATGTCTGCATGAGGCTTTAATAATTTAGAAATATCAAACCAATAAAAAAATCTTAGGTTCACATCATGTTTTTGTCTTCTGTCGTTTACCATATACACAAAAAGGTATACGTTAAGCTGATGCCTTTATTTATTTTTTTACAGACAAATTTCAAGTTGTCTTGAGAGGGAATGGATTTTTATTTGGAAAAAATATTGAAAATATTGCCTGCAGCTACCTTATCAACGCGACAACAACTCGTAAGTACTTAGAAATTGAAAAAATAAGATCCAGTGCTCAAAAAGGGTCTGTCACCATGAAAATGTAGATCTGCAGGCAGCATGTTATAGAGCAGGAGATGCTGAGCAGATTGATATGTAGTTTTATGGGAAAGGTTGAGCTACCTCTGTTTGCCCACTCACAGATGCATGGCTGTCAGTCACTTAGTAGGAGTGCCCACTGGACTCCTAATCATAGAAAGAGCAGATATTTAAATGAAAGTTTTACTGAATCTTTTGCCATAAGACTAAATATCAATATGCTTAGCTTCTTCTGATCATGACTGGAGACTGCACTGCATATTCATGGTGACAGGTTAGCTTTAACTATAGTATGATTTTTTTTTTGTTATGATGATGTATTATTATTATTATTAGAGATGAGCAAATTTGGTTCGATCTGAATTTATTTGCGGCAAATCGCGTAAAAAAACTATTTGATGGCTGCATAGAGCCTTTAAAGTGGTGTAGAACACTGTGCCTTGCAGTAACACACATGGGGAGTCTGCTGTGGTAGTGAAACAATACTGTGAGTCCATATGACATGCAGATGACAGGCATCACTCTTAGAATCACTGCACACTTCACTTATTTGGGCAGTTATGAGGCCAAAACTGACCAAAATAACTCAAGTGTGAACTCAGCCTTACAGGTGAATGTTAGCGTCAATAAGAAGCACACTCCTTTTACACCATCAGCAGCTGATTCCACATAGATGTCTACAGAACCTGTTTTATTAATCGCTTATACAAGTAGAGCACCTCCGACAGAGCGGAGAGGGTGTCAGCAGTAAGTTTGTGTTGACGTCACTGAAAATTTTGCCCTTGCTGTGATCCATCAGAACAATAACCCCCAAAAAATCCTGTCTGTGGAGCATCCACCTTTACTCAGTCAGCATTTGGTCAGTGATCCATCAGTATTCCTAAAGCCAAAAAAACCAGGAGTGGATCCAAAACAGAGATGACACGTGAATGGAATATTTTCATGTGTTCTGTGTTTTGTACCCACTCCTGCTTTTTGCTACCAACTCATAAGCCAATTCTGATGCAAAATAGGGACCATGTCATGCAGGCCTTACAGCTATTATATAGACAGGATCCGTTGTGTGTCTCATTTTTTGTGGGTCAAAAAAATGATGATGTTATCCATGCCCAAAGGCAAAATAGTGGCCCACTCATGAAGTGGTGAGGGTGAGAACAGCATAATAAGTCCACGGACTGGCCCTATGACATAGCGGTGAGGTGGAAGCAGCATGAGGAGACCACAGAATAGCCCAATGAGTCTGGAGGTGGCAGCAGCATCAGCAGGAGGCCACAGTGGCAAAATGACAGTGTGGAGGTGGCAGCAGTATCAGGAGGCCACAGAGTGGCACAATGACAGAGTTGGGTCCGTAGTCCAGGCGACTTACAAATAACGTAGCCTCCTCAAAGGGCCTGAGCAAACGGCAGGTGTCATGCATGAGTTGACATCAAAGTTACACAGGGGAGTACTCTTGTCCGCTTGGATCATCAAGAGATCGTTTATGGCCTTTTTCTGTTCATATAGTCGGTCCAACATATAGAGTGTGGAATTCCAACGGGTGGAAACGTCACATATCAGTCTATGTTGGGGGATTCCGTCCTGCCGCTGCAGCTCAAGGAGGGTGTGCTTTGTGGTGTACGAGTGGCTGAAGTGCATGCAAATTTTCCTGGCCATTTTTAGGATGTCTTGCAGATGGGTGAAAGACTTCAGGAACCGCTTGACAATCAGATTGAACACTTGTGTGTCACAGTATGGTGTGGGTAGTAAACTCCACACCGAACATAGGGAGAAAAGAGAAAAAGGAACTAGGCCTGGAAATTAGGGAAAGGGGAAAGGGCACCACCTAGTGAATCCTAGACAGAGTCCTGACTACTCTCAGTATGAACAGACCTTGATGGTAGGAATGTTTATACGCAGAAACCTAGACCCCTATCTAACCCTAAAGAGACCTCAAAATAGTGTCAGGACAAAAGATGACCTGTTCCTTCCCAGCTGAAAGAACAGGAGACTCCCTCAGGCCTAATACCAAAAGATAGGGGAATGCAACAAACAGGAAATAGGGAAAAGACACTTAACTCGCGGACGAGTGGGAACTCAGTGGAGAATCAAACACCAGCACTTCCAACACCCAGAAAGGGGCTATCAACCGCATAGCATTATGGGTGGGACCAGACTAAATAGAGAAGTTGGAATGACCACTTAAGCTATACCTGAGATAAGAGGTGTGGTCATAACCAGCAACAAAACAGAAACAAGTGAAACCAAAGAGGCTGTCACATCATGTGCAGCCAGTCTCTTAGATCTTCTGACCCCTGTCATGGGAGAGCCCGTGACAGTGTGCCATGCTGGGCACATGGTTCAGCCCTCCTTGACGCAGCGCCAACATCATGTTCTTCCTGTTGTCGGTCACTATGGTTCCGATTTTGAGTTGTCACGGAGAAAGCCAGGATTAGATTTCTTGCTGAAGGACATGGAGCAGTTCCTCCCCTGTGTGACTCCGTTCGCCCAGGCAAACGAGGTGCAGAACAGCGTGACACTGCTGTGCCCTGCACATGTGATATGCTAGAGGGGCACTATGAATTGTCCGTGCAGTGGAGGTTGAGGACACGTGGAGGATGATAAGGCAGAGGTGGTCATTGTCGCAGGACCAATGGCGTGAGAAAATGGAGACGGAAGCGGCGTCACCTGGCCAAGTTGCTGGTGTGGCTGTGCAGGGACCACATTTACCAAGTGGGCCGTAAAAAACATATACTGTCCCTGACCATAGTTACAGCTCCACATGTCGGCGCTGCCGTGCACTTTGGCAGACACTTACAGGCTCAAGGACTGGCCCACCTTCTGTTCTACATACGTGTGTAGGACTGCTACTGCCTTTTTGGCAAAGAAATGACGGCTTGGGACTCGGCACGGCACAAGCCAGCAGTTCTTTGAAAGGTGCAGAGTCCACCACTTGGAAAGGGAGGGACTGCAACACCAGCAACTTGGATAGGAGCACATTCAGCTTCAGCACCGTTGGATGAGTGCACGCATTCTGTTGTCTCTTGGCAATCGTTTCGGTGATCGATTGCTGATGGAATGACTGACAAGAAGTAGGAGGAGGAGCTGGAGCATTAGGACCAGCAGATGATGGGAAGGACTGACAGCTCCCTTTGGCTAAGTTGGTGGAGCCCTGACTGCCTGAAATCAGGTGCGTGCCACTGGGTGATGCAGTGACTGCTGCGGCAAACTGGACAACCACATCGGAGCCACAGTTCTCCCAGGCCACTGGTGACGCTGCATATGTTGAAGCAGGGCCCTGGTGCCAACATTGGCATCCTGGCTACGCTTCACCTTCTGCCCACATATTCTACATATGGCCATGTTCACCTCCTCCGGTGGCTTAACAAAATACTGCCACACCGCCGAGTAGGTGATTTTACCCCAGCACTACGCACTGACTGACTGCTACCGTCGCTGCCTCTGTGAACCGTTGCACTGCTACTTCCTGGGCTGGTAGGCTCCTGCGAAACAGGGGGTCTACCCCCAGCACGTTTGGCTCCCGACCTTCCACTGCTGTCACCCTGCTGACTCCTGGCCACGCTAGCGACTTGCTGACTCCGCTGCTGCCTCACAGGCAAGCTGCCATCCTCTTCTCCCGATGATGATGAAGCCCCTTCATCACCGAGCTCACAAGTGCGATCAGCTATATTATCATCATCGAGTACTGTGTGCACGTCACTAATGTCCTTCTCAACCGTCTCTGGTTCAGCAGCTTGACCGCTCGCAACACCAGCCCCCAAGCCACTATCCTCATCACTACTTACATGCCTAGTGAAGGAAGCATCGGATGTCTCCTCCACATCTTGGCTTGCTAGTAGCCATCGACTGTCTTCTAGTAACTCATCCTAACTGTATAGGGGAGCTGAACCCACAGCATACAATACTTCTCTGGCTGAGGGAACAGAATAGGACAGAGACAGGTTGAGTACAGGTGAGGGCACAGGGCCTGCTCCAGGGCCATGCCAACTAAGGGTTGTGTCTGACAAACCCACTGACTCTTGGCTGGGGGTGTCTGATGTCACTTGCGACCAAGTTGAAGATTGAGTCAACTATTCAAGAACAGCTAGGTTGTTGGTCAAGACACGACCGCTAGATGACACCGGGAGCTTAGGCCTCTCGCTGCAACTCCTGCTGCCACG
The DNA here is from genome assembly GCF_905171765.1 of Bufo bufo. Classification (NCBI taxonomy): domain Eukaryota; kingdom Metazoa; phylum Chordata; class Amphibia; order Anura; family Bufonidae; genus Bufo; species Bufo bufo. The sequence goes on along the minus strand of NC_053390.1, from coordinate 522,930,919 downwards.
CATCCTTACTCTGCTGCGACCTGTGCCTGCGCCAGAAACATTTAGGCCTTTGCCACTCCCCTGTGCAGGGCCTGGCACTTCTCTGTCTGACATACTGGTAGATCAAATAAATAAATAAAATAGAAATTAAAGCACCCCAAAAAAGTCTGCAATTTTCTCACTTCACCACACATTGACTTATAAGCCCTATTTTCCCCACTAATACACGTCAAAAAGGGCATTAGAACATATACAGTAACTGCACCGCTGAATGGCAAATATATATTTTTTGCCACTAATACACGTTAAAAAGGGCTATAATTTTCTCACTTCACCACACAACAGCAAATACTATTCTTGTGCCACTAATACACGCAAAAAAAGGACTTTAGAACATATGACTGCACCACTGAATGGCAAATAGGCCTTTATTTTCTTCCACTTATACACACCACAAAAGGTTTTAGAACATATAACTACACCTCTGAACGGCAAATATATATTTTTTTGCCTCTGAAACACGCTAAAAAGGGCTTTAGAACATTTAACTGCACCGCTGAACGGCAAATATATATATTTTTTGCCACTAATACACTCCAAAAAGGGCTGTCATTTTCTCATTTCACCACACAACAGCAAATACATTTTTTTTTGGTGCCACTAATACACACAAAAAAGGGCTTTAGAACATATACCTGCATCACTGAACGGCAAATATATATTTTTTGCCACTAATACACGCCAAAGAGAGCTGTAATTTTCTCACTTCACCACACAATGGCAAATACTTTTTTTGTGCCACTTATACACTCCACAAAAGGCTTTAGAACATGGGTGTCAAACATGCGGCCCGGCAAAGATATTCATTGCTCTGGTTACCTGGAGGGGGGCGGAGATAAAATAAAAAAGTCAGATGCGGTCCAGGAGCGGTTGAAGGATGGCGGAGCAGTTGGAGGCGGTCCAGGAGAGGATGGAGGCTGGCGGAGGCGGTCCAGGAGAGGATGGAGGTGCGCAGAGGTAAACGTCACGTCCTGATGTGACGTCATCAGGCTCCGCCTGGAGTTCTGACATGCTGCGGACGGCGCCATTGAGGCTTTAGACGCAGGGTACCAGATTCACAAGGTAAGAAAAGTACCGTATTTTTCGCCCCATAAGACGCACTTTCCCCCCCCCAAAAGTGGGGGTGAAATGCCTCTGCGTCTTATGGGGCGAATGCTTCCATTTTACAGCGCAGTTTGCGACGCTGCAGCATCGCAGACTGCTATGTATGAGCCGGGAGAGAGGAGGGTCTGGAGTCCGTAACTAGGGGCGGGGCCCGTTGCAGTCACTGTACTCTTACACCGGGCCCCGCCGCTCACCAAAGTATTTATAAACGTGAATCCTTATCCTGTTATTAAGTTGAACTAATGCTGCCCTCTCCCATGTTCCCATGTTCCCCTGTATCCCCATAGCACTTACTTAAGCTTCAATAGCAGGCAGAGCGGACGGCAGCAGTAACGTCACTCACTGACGTCGAGCGCCTGCTCCGCCCACTTTATGAATGAAGCAGGCGGAGCAGACGCGCGACGTCAGTGAGTGACGTTACTGGTGCCGTCCGCTCTGCCTGCTATGGAAGCGTGTTCGTAAGTGCTGTGGGGATACAGGGGAACATGGGAGAGCGCAGCGTTAGTTCAACTTAATAACAGGATAAGGATTCACGTTTATAAATACTTCGGTGAGCAGAGGGCCGGTGTATTGGGGGACACTGTTATGAGGGGGATCTGTGGATGACATATAGCAGTGTCATCCACAGATCCCCCCCATAACAGTTCCATCCACAGATCCCCCCACCTCATAACAATGCCATCCAAAGATATCCCACCCCATAGCAGTACCATCCACAGATATCCCACCCCATAACAGTTCCATCCACAGATCCCCCCACCTCATAACAATGCCATCCACAGATCCCCCCACCCCATAACAATGCCATCCACAGATATCCCACCCCATAGCAGTACCATCCACAGATCCCCATAACAGTGCCATCCACAGAACCCCCATAACAGTGCCATCCACAGATCCCCCATAACAGCGCCATCCACAGATCCCCCATAACAGCGCCATCCACAGATCCCCCATAACAGCGCCATCCACAGATCCCCCATAACAGTGCCATCCACAGATCCCCCATAACAGTGCCATCCACAGATCCCCCATAACAGTGCCATCCACAGGTCCCCCATAACAGTGCCATCCACAGATCCCCCACATGACAGTGCGTCATCCACAGATCCCCCATAATAGTGTCATGCACAGACCACCATTAATTCAAAGCCCACCAAAAGCACAACTTTTGGTTAAAAATATTTTTTTCTTATTTTCCTCCTCAAAAACCTAGGTGCGTCTTATAGTGAAGTTTAATATTTGTATATATATATACAATGTTGTTCTATGAAAATGTACGATTTTTTTTTTTTTTTGATGCGGCCCACATAAACTTAAATTTTGTTTTTTTGGCCCATGTTAGCCTTTGAGTTTGACATGCTTGCTTTAGAACATATAACTGCACCACTGAACGGCAAATATATATATTTTTGTCCACTAATACACGCCAAAAAGGGCTTTAGAACATATAATTCCACTGCTGAACGGCAAATTGGCCCTGTTTTTCCCACTTATACATGCCACAAAAGGCTTTAGAACATATAGCTACACCGCTGACTGGCAAATAATATATATATTTTTTGCCTCTAATACACGTCAAAAGGGCTTTAGAACATATAACTGCACCTCTGAACGGAAAATATATATTTATTTGCCATTAATACACGCCAAAAATGCTGTAATTTTCGCACTTCACCACACAACGAATAAGCCCTTCTTTCCCACTAATAATATAAGCCAAAAAATGCTTTAGTACATATAACTGCACCACACAAGGGCAAATTAGACATAGAAATATTTCCTTGTAATAAACCCTGTTAATTACTGTATCAAACAGCACTTGCACCCCAATAACAAGACCTGTTTGCTGGAATTACAGAGCTGTATAATGGAAATTTTGATCCACAATCAGTGCAGCAAGGTGTAATAGGATTGTTCCTATTATCCAGGCTGTAACCTCCCCTACTGAACCCTGTTCTGCTTCAATACTGTGGAATGATTCCTCCCTATCCTTTCTCTGAACTTCTATACAGCAAAATAAAGGTTTTAAAGTCTTTTCTACCACTGTCCCTAGCTCCTGCGGACATCTCTCTCTGCACTAAGTACACTGGAAAATGGCTGAATACAAGATGGCTGAGGCTATTTATAGGGCTGTGACATCACAGGGCTGGTTGGCTGCTGATTAGCTGCATGCATGGCATTGTGGGTGATTTCTTGTTCCATGTCCTAACACGTGCTGCAGCCATTTTAGGAAAAAATGTGATTCGTTACCATGAAGCGTGAGGAAATTCTGATTCGGTGCGAATCAAATTTTTCCTGAAATTCGGATCGAATTCCACTTGGTCAACTAAGATTCGATCATCTATAATTATTATAATTAATAACATTGGTAATAATTATAATGTATATATTTTGGATTAACAGAAAATCAGTTATTCACCTTTTGAAATGTGAATTATACATGACTGTATTTCTATTAAGAACTTTTGTGGCAGACCTATGTAGTAGTGGCCACATGCAGCTAATGACCATGGCAGCATGCACTAGGCCACATTTTCAAATTGATTGTTAAAGGGGTTTTAACAAACTTGATATTGATCAACTGTCCTCAAAATAGGTCATCAATATCAGATCAGCGGGGGTCCGACTCCTGGGACCTCATCAATCAACTGTTGGAAGAGGCTGCAGCACTCCATGAGCACCTAGCCTCTTCCTAGGCCAGTGATGTTACTGTACATTAGTCACATGACCTAGGTACAGCTCAGTCCCATGGCGCTGAGCTGCAGTACTAAGCACAGTCACTATACAATGTACGGCACTGTACTTGGTAAGCTGTGAAGAGACTGCAGCACTCACTGGAGTTTATCGGCAATGGTGACCTCTGCCGATCTGATATTGATCCCAAGGACAGGTTGTTAATATTAAATTCCCACATAATCCCTTTAATAGATGCACAGTTTTGGAGGTAAACATCAATTTTACCTGCAAAACTGATTTTGGTGGTCTAATTAAAGGAGTTGTCTGGCCTTGGTGCTGACAACTCCTTGGGTACTATCCCTTTGAACAAAAATGCCATTCACCTGTGGTTCCGCCGCTGGTTCATTCCTGGATGCTTCCAGTTCCTGCTTGACTAAGAATCAAGTAATAGCAGTAATGTTTCATTCAAGCCACTGTGACCAATCACAGGCCTCAGCGTTCACGGGACCAAACTACTTTCTTACCCAGTGGGGACCAGAAGCATCCAAGAATGGATCAGCTACGGGACTGCAGTCAGATGAGTGGCTTTTTTATGTTCAAAAGGAACAGGTCAGGTGTCCAGGGGTCGTCAGCTCCAAGCTCCAAGAAAATCGAAAAATTATTGTGCAAAGTTAATTTATTTCAGTAATGCAACTTAAAATGTAAAACTAACATATGAGAGACTTATTACATGCAAAGCGAGATATTTCAAGCCTTTATTTGTTATAATTTGGATGATTATGGCTTACAGTTTATGAAACCCCAAAGTCACAATTTTGAGGTCCCCTTTGCTCATGGGGTATGGACTAATTAGCTGACTAGAGTGTGACACTTTGAGCCTAGAATATTGAACCCTTTCACAAAATTTTAATTTTAAGCTGCATTAATGCAATTTCTTTTAAGTTGCATTACTGAAATGAACTTTTGCACGATATTCGAATTTTTTGAGTTTCACCTGTATATTCACAAATAAATGGTCAGCATGTAGAGGAAGCTACTATATGATGTATTTCCAAAGGACAGAAACCATGAACAGCCGTTAAGATACACAGGCAAAGTTCAGAGGGATCACAATGTGAATGTAAATAAACCTCGAAGTGCTGATCTGATATATCATCTAAAGAAAAAGAATATATTGGTGATATTCTTTAATGCATCTGTAGGATTATAAAATGAAATTATATATTCTAATTTTGTTCTCTGTTTTGGAAATTTATCAAATAATTAATATTTTTTTATTTTTATTTCGAAGATAAAAAGCCCCTTGACGTGAAATCACAATACATGCTTTGCCCAGTTACCGAACTTCATGAAAATGGACAGTAAGTAGTTTTCTTTTTCCTAATTTTTTTCTCTTAAAATACAAACTCCACACTTCTGCAGGAACGTGCACAATACACAGAACTGAAGCAGTCCTTATGCAGCAGCTCTCTGCTCTTGCTAAAATGGGATTATTTTCTAACAGTTAAAGTTTTAGAGCATCATAGTAAAAATACTACATTCAAACCTTGTTGCTTTATATGTAGGTAAATGTAAAATAGATGAACTCAGTGGTGAAATGTTACCTTTTTAATGTTTTTTTTTTTATTGTTCTCTCTACTCAGATCTATACTTTGGTTTAAAAAAAAAAGGAAAATAGAACTAATGCTATTAAAGTTTTTTTTTCTCAGAATCAAGATTTATCACTAATCTACAGGGAATGCCATCAATCACTTGACGGCGCATGCCTTCTCCCTACTTTTAGTAGGGAGGAACTTGTATGAAAATTCAGCATGCTTGTTTTTCCTCCATTTCAAATAATTGCCTCCTGGTTGTAACAATGAAGATCGGTGGTCTTGGGACCCCTATACAAGTGATGAATAGTGTTTTCAGTGATTGAGCCCCCCCAAGTGATTTAACATTTATTACCTGTACTGTAGATAAGTGGTAAAAAATAATTGTGTGAAAAACACAAAAAACACGGAATTAAACGGTAAAAACTTAACACAATGCTAATATTGTAATTTTGGGTTGTATATGACCCCATGTATTATCAGCAACACTAATAATGTTGAAAGAGCATCCATAGTTTTCTGATAAAGAAAAGAGCCTCCAAATGTATGGACTTTTACCTGATTAAACTATAGGTGTTAAATCCTAATGACATTGTCATAATGTCATACTATTGTATGATAGCCAGTAGTTAGACTGAGTCACCAGGAACTGTTAAGGCAGGGTTCACACCTGAGCGTATTCGATAAGCGCTTTTTATCGGGCGTTTTTGAGGTGTATTTTGGGGCGTTTTTGTATTTTGGAAACGTGCGTCGTACGCGCGTTCTTGCTATTGACCACAGAGGCGTACAATGAAAAACAGAGGTGTTACGCGTGACAATACGACCCAAAGAAGCTCCTGTACTTCTTGGGGCGTAGGGAGTTTTACAGCGCGTTCGTACGCGTTCGAACGCTCAGGTGAGAACCATGCCCATAGGGAAACATTGTTTTTTGCCTGTTAAGCGTTTTACAGCGCGTAGAAACGCACTGTAAAACGCTCAGGTGTGAACCTAGCCTAAGATAAAAATTTGCTTAGCTGGATTGAGGTTGTTGCCGTTTTGTCTTCTGAATTCAAGTCGAGATCTGATTAAAGAGTCCAAGAAAAATCTAGGAATGACTGTCATAAAAGATAACTAATGTTTAGTATGTTTGCTTAATTAACTTTTGGCTAAGGATAGAAACACATTAAGTAGCTAGTAGTTAGTGCACGTGAAAAATAAACACATCTGGTCCCGCAACGAATAAGGGTTCTCTCTGCGTGGGTGACAGATGTGGTGATCATTTACCCTGCTCTCAGCATTTAAATAATTAACGGCACACTAGAGGAGATGCCTTGCAGACTGCCTTTTAGCCTGCTAAATGTTCTCAAAAGTCTGCCATTTATGGTTAATTGCAATTTGTGGGCCTTTAATAACTTAGGTGACTGAAAACATGAACATACATTGAGTAATAGCTTCAGTTTATATGAAGTGCAGTTATTGGAGGCAAATGCTATGCCTTCCAATCCATTGTATTCAGTAAGATGAAATTGTCAATATCATTGTTTTATAATAATAAGTAGTTATTCATAGATATTCAATTGTAATAAACTAACGTTGATATGAAATGGGTAATAAAAAGCAATATGCTTTTTGTTTGATACTAGTTTATAATTTTTTTTAAAAATCACTGAAAATGATCAAAATCTGTAGCCGTCTCAATATTGGAGGAGTGCTAAAGCAAAAATAATAAATACTTTATTGAACTAAATATATAAAAATTTCAGACAAAGGCATAAAACTTCTAATGGGTTATAATTAATTGATCCAGGGCAGATACAACTCCAACGTGTGGTATTTGAAGTAAACACACCATGCACATATGCCCTGCTGGTCAATAGGTTCACACTTAACACGCCCTCCACTGCTAGGGTCACCAAAGGCATAAGGACCAATGAAATTAGGGTATATTTAACAGAAACTCCACATACAGTATATTGTCACTTATAGAGAGTGGAAGAGATTTATCCCTCCCTATCAGATGAGCGCACTACTCAGTTGATACTAGTTTATACCTTAAAAAACTCTCTAAAAAAGCCTATAAAAGATTTTTCTGATGTAGAAACCTTATTGTTCACTACAATTCAAGCTTCAGAAGCATGGTTGACAGATACTAGTATCACAGTTAGCTGCTTTTGGCCATATCATATATGTTGTATTCCATGCTGTCTATTCAAATTAATGGCTGGTCATGTAATGCATGAATAGTCTATCTAGAGATAGTTCATCTAGAGAGAGATCGACTTCCAGTTAGTGGCTCGTCATTCTTACTGTAGGACATTCTATGTGCCCTGAAATGGCATATTGAAGGGTTTGCCAAGATGAAATGAGCCATTTAACAGGTGATTGTTCACTATATGCTTATTTTCGAAACAACAGTGAATGTGGCAGTGAGACAAGACGGGAGAGTTATCAAAACTAATGAAAAACAAAATTTTCTTTATGTCTGTTTCCAAAAGAAATAGTTTCTCCAGAGTCAGTAGTTAACAATCTCGTCATATTAAACATTTCTCCATAGGCCAACATATAGAAAAACTGCCAGATATTCAACCTATTCCAGATAATGTAATTCTATTGTAATGTGATGACTCAATATCAGCATGGGTTTATGAGGGTTTGGTTGTGTTAAACTAATCTGATTAGTTTCTATGATGACCTGTTAAGTTTTAGACTGGATCAGATTCATTATGAATTTAACAAATCATCCACCACTTGAGTTTTTTTTATAATTGTTGTGGATTAATTGTGTAAAAACAGCACACAGTGCCATTTTACTGTGAATATTGGTGTGGAAAACTATGATGGAAGAAGAAGATGGAGGATCACATAACATGGGGAAGAAGTGTGTGTGGGGGGGCTTGCCCTGATTGGCTCAGAAGTTGAAAACAGCATAGTCCTTTTGCTGTAAATGTCATAGAATGCCATTCTATAGCAATAGAAAGATATAATTGGGTAGATGTTAGGTATTGTGATCAGCGAAGGGACTGATTATCCAACTGTGTGTTTACTACGCCAGCAGCTAGTTTTGCATTAGAAAACCCTCTGCAACTTCTGTGTATTGTGGTAAGGTGCAGGGTATCGTATTGGATGGCAGATATGTGTCACCGAGGTTCCTGGCCTCGGTGAGGTAAGAGCCGGATTTTCTGTGTTAACAGCAGAAGCTGTTGACACCTTTAATACTTAGTGTGGCTGCAAAGCCAATCCGGGCCGGCTTTTAGTGGGAGTAGGTAAAGAGTTGGGCGGGTGCCTACTCCCCAGCTTCCAGGACCAGGTTTTGGAGCTGGGATTTAAATTCCCAGGCAGCAACCTCAGCTGGAAGGAGAAGGAAGGAAATCACTGTGAGCCTGGGTGGTTGTTTGCAGTGTGTGGAGCTGAGGCATGGACCCCGACACAGGCGTACAGAGCGCCCAGCCTCCTGGGGGAAATCTTTATGTGGCTGTGCGATCGGCCAGGACAGGACTCATTCCAATAAAGGAGCCAGGTGAAGCTCGCTGTTATTTTGTGTGTGAATTAACACCAAGAGACTGTTCTGTTTTTCTGTTTGAGCAACTGAGAAATAAATGCTCTTTTTTCTTCATTACCTGGACTCCATTTTCCTCTATACTGCACCCGCACCCCTGTCTACCAGAGTAATTCCCCACAGTATAAACAGGTGGAAAGCTTTTTTTTCTAAACCTCAAGTTTCTACAGTTTATAGGTTTATTGCCAGCACCCCAATAGCATTCTGCTGCAAACGCTAAACAACTGCACATTTTTTTTTTCTAAAAACCATTTCAGTGCATTATACCCATGTTATTACCGCAACATAATGGGTAGTTATAGCAAAAGCATTATATGGCAATAACGTCATTATTATACCTGTGTTATTAAACATGCTGCATTGTAGCAAAAACATTTTATATGAATCAATAAAGCCTTTATTATAATTTTTTTTGAGAAAACAGTTTTGAGTGGCACTGCTTACCTTCCCCCTTTCTTCGAGGCTGAAAAAATGTCACTTTTTGCACACTGGATGTGCTGATATGCTACCTGATGGTGCTCTGCCCACAACAATGTAATTTCAAAGGATAGGAAAATATTCAGGCGGCACTCACCATTCGGTGCAACAGGCTTTTTCTTCCTCCAGAATTAATGGCTGAGTACATCAGAAGTTGACTACATGGAAGCTGTAGCTGGATACATCAATAGCTAAATACATCGGAAAGCTGGGTACATATAAAGCATACATCAATGACTGGATACAAAAGCCGAGTACAAATAGGATGTGGCATGGAACGGACTTACATACATGCAGTGGGTGAACTTCCACAACGGCCGTTTCGCGCGTCAGATGGGCCAGATGAAGCTTGAATTGTAGTGACCAATAAGGTGTCTACATCAGAAAAATCTTTTATAAGCTTTTTTAGAGAGGTTTCTAAGGTATAAACTAGTATCAACTGCATAGTGAGCATCTGATAGGGAGGGTTAAATCTCTCCCACTCTCTATGTGACAATATATGTGAAGGTTATTACTCAGATTTCGTTATTATTCCTAGTGGGGTACCACAGACGTCAGGATTGGGCCCCATTTCCTTCAAAATATATATTAATTATCTTATAGATGACTAAACTGTGTAAAGTAATTAACACTGAAGAGGACAGTATACTACTACAGAGGGATCTGGATAGATTGGAGGCTTGGGCAGAGAAGTGGCAGATGAGTTTTAACACTAGAAAATGTAAGGTTATGCACATGGGAAGGAATAATGCAAGTCACCCGTACATACTAAATTGTAAAACACTGGGTAACACTGACATGGAAAAGGACCTAGGAATTTTATTTGACAGTAAACCTAATTGAAACAACCTGTGCCAGGCAGCTGCTGCCAATGCAGATAATATCATGTGGTACATGATTTCCTTTTATACATTAGGATTTTATTTGACCTTCTAACTAGTGTTGATTGAGTACCAAAGTGCTCGTGTGCTCTGGCCAAACATATCGGTATGCACGTGTGTTCTAAAGAGCACAATGGAAGTCAATGGGAGAACCCAAGGCACCCCCTGATCGGAAGAGAAGAGGGTGTCTGGTTCACAAAAAAAGTTTAAAAATTGATGGAAACCCCATCAAAACAGCATTAAGAGGATGGTTGGATGCGTCTTGGACTCCTATTATCTACGACATACAATAAGCAATCACACAAAGGCTATATGCCAAAAGCCAGGTATATGCAAGCCATCAATCTATCCATAAGACAGATGATAGGCTGAGTCAGCATACCTTACAATGGCAGCCTTGTGCACTAAACCAGCTCTTATCTAACTGAGCCAGTAAGTCTCAAAGTTACTTCAGATCTGTTGGATGGCTTGGGTGGACCTGCGCACCCAGTTTCGGACTGGGGAACTTAGGGCCCACCAGTGTAACTGATTCTGGGGGCCCACCTTAGGGCTCCTGCACACAATCTTATTTTTTTTCCATGTCTGTACCGTTCACTTCACTTCAATGAGGCCGCAAAAAAAAATAAAAATTAGACTCAAATTTGATTTGTGTGCATTCTGTGTCTGTATGTCCGCATGGAAATTCTGCAAAATGATAGAACATGTCCTATTATTGTCAGCATTACAGACAAGGATAGGACTGTTCTATTAGAGGCCGGCTGTTCTGTTCCGCATAATATGGAATGCACACACCTGGTATCCATGTTTTGTGGATCCGCAATTTGCGGACTGCAAAACATCCAACAGTCGTGTTCATGAGCACTTACAGTGATAACAGAAATATTAAAGATGAAGTAATATGGCAGACATTCACAGCAAAATGCACAAACATACATGTGGTAGAATTTACACATATATAGATATCCTGCACTTAAGGGTACTTTCACACTTGCGTTAAACTTTTCCGGTATTGAGTTCCGTCCTAGTTTTATCCTAATGCATTCTGAATGGAGAGCAATACAATCAGGATGCATCAGGATGTCTTCAGTTCAGTCAATGTACGGTTTTTGGATGGAGAAAATACTGCAGCATGCTGCTGTATTTCCTCCGTCCAAAATTGCGGAACACTTGCCGGAATGCTGGATCCGGCATTATTTTCCATTAAAATGCATTAATATCAGATCCAGCCCCAAGTGTTCCGAAAAAACGGATGTGGTTTTGAGGTCTGTGCATGCGCAGACCTTTAAAAATGTAAAAAAGATAAATATCAGATCCGTTTTTCCAGATGACAACCGGAGAGACGGATTCAATATTGCAATGCATTTGTGAGACGGATCCACATCCGTATCCGTCTACAAATGGTATCCGTTTGCATACAGATTGCCGGATCCAGCAGGCATAGAAGTGAATGGGGCTGCGTGTTTTCCTGAACGCATCCGGACCTAATCTGTGACGCTCGTGTGAAAGAGGCCTTAGTCAGTCAGAAACAAGACACATGCAGCGCACACCGATCACTCATTGGACACATGTGACACACAAGACACTTATGCATGGCTCACATGCCACTGATGCATATGTCACATGCTGCACATACATCACTGATACATATAACATATATAGCACACACCAATCACACATAGGAAACACGCAATGCACACACCAAGACATTTATGCCTAACCCTATTAAGTGTAGCACACTTAAAGTGGATAAAGGGGTTGTCGCCCTTCAGCAATTGGCATTTATCATGTAGAGAAAGTTAATACAAGGCACTTACTAATGTATTCTGATATTGACTCTTTTCCATCACATTAGACAGCGCATATCCATGGTTTTGACCACTCTGCAATCCAGCAGCGGTGGCCGTGCTTGCACACTATAGGTAAAGTTATAGGTAAATCAATGCCATGCAGCTGTTGTTTAAAAAAAAACTTACACTGGGTTGTCCGGGATTTTAATATTGATGGCCTATCCTCAGAAAAGGCTATCAATATCTGATCACTGCGGTTCTGACACCCTGCATCCCCTGCTGTTTTAGAGTAGCTCCAGTGCTTGAAGTTGGTCCTGAAACTGCACAGCTCCATCCATTGTGCAGCAGACGGGCTAGTTACTGCAGCAGCGCTCCCACACTTCTGGAGCAGCTGATCGGCAAGCCTGTTGGAGTCCTGATTATCAGATATTGATGACCTAACTGCCCACTGTAGGATAATAAGCTGAACTAGGTAGTGATATAACTGTAAGGGGTGCAGTGTTTGCATTCACATGTGGGCCCAGGAATCTGAGGTATTCACACCTATCTGGACTGCCTGGACTAGCCTGAGACAGAGGGCTAACTGCTGGGCACCCAGGGTACACTATAAACCCGCCGCTGCACTCTGCAGACTCCAGGGCACGGCGGGGAACCTTACTGTCTGCGCGCCTGCGCTGCGTAGGGAAGCTCTGTATGGAGAGCACAGCGTAGGCACGTCACGTATGAGTAGGCGGAGCCCACGAAGGTGGAAGGTGGGCCCAGCTGCACTAAGCAGCGCCGCAGGGAAGCGGTCTGGAGAGGAGGCGCTGGGCACTGGCGGCCATGGCAAGTGAAGTGGCGAGGTGAATGATCATGGATGGATCAGTCATCTCGCCACGACGCCACTTATGACAAGTCTGAGGAATCACTGTCGTGCTCATTGAAGTGGCAGGCAGCGGTGCTGGCCAGCGGGAAGCTGGAGAGCTGCCTGCCGCACTATTCATTATAAATGAAAATGCCAGGGGCCCACCGAGCCTGTGGCATCCCGGTGGGCCAGTCCGAGCCTGTGCGCACCTAGATCAAAAATCATTAGGGAGACAAAAAGTTGTCTGATTGTCGTAACATAATATTCAATAACCTTTCTATACAGTTTTGTCATGTAAAAACAAATTTGCATAAACATGGGCATATGGGAAAGACATGAAAAATGTGCGATCTACACTACTCATGAACAGTGCCATCTATCGGTTTCATAGTCTTATGACAAGAGTAATAGTATTGGCATAAGACTATGAAACCAATAGATTGCGCTGTTTATGAGTCATGAACAGCGCCATCTATTGGTTTCATAGTCTTATGCCAATACTATTACTCTTGTCATAAGACTATGAAACCAATAGATGGCACTGTTCATGAGTAGTGTAGATCACAAATTTTCCATGTCTTTCGCATATGCTCATGTTTATGCAAATTAGTTTTTACATGACAAAACCTGTATAGGAAGGTTATTGAATATTATGTTAGAACAATCAGACAACTTTTTGTCTCCCTAATGATATTGATCTAGGTGTGCAGGTGCACCCAAGCCATCCAACAGATCTGAAGTAACATTGAGGCTTACTGGCTCTGTCAGATAAGAGCTGGTTTGGAATGTCTCATAGTGCACAAGGCTGCCATTGTAAGGTATGTTGACTCAGCCTGTCATCTGTCTCATGGATTGATTGATGGCTTGCATATACCTGGCTTTTGGCATATAGCCTTTGTGTGCTTGTCTATTGTATGTCGTAGATAATAGGAGTCCAAGATGCATCCAACCATCCTCTTAATGCTATTTTGATGGGGTTTCCATCAATTTCTAACCTTTTTTTGTGAGCCAGGGTCTCCCATTGACTTTTATTGTATTAAATTCTACTCGAGAACCCGCAGTATTTGGCTGAGCACTCGGATGTGCCGAGCATAGCGATGCTTGAGCCGAACAGCAGTTTGGCCGAGCATGCGCGCTCAACACTACTTCTAACCATATGATGTTGCTGTTATTGTAACATTTCTTTAAGGGTTTGTCCCACATACATTGTATAGATCATAAAAAAGATTACTGTTTGTCATTTACATGCTTTACAAAAGATCTAGTGAAGAGCTATGACATTTATTATATAGTACAGTATATTGCCATCTGGTGTTCAAAGTGGATACAAGTGTGCACATCCACCTAGTTGGCTGAGTGCGGCAGGTCATGCATGCTCACTCACTCTTTCCCTGGCCAGGTATCTGCATACTAATCCTCTGTTTACTGCAGAGCAGCTAATAGAAAAAGCTCTTTGTCCTGCTTGCCACAGATGGACCAGACCCGCTGGCAGTATAGCTGGAAGACTCCTTCTAGAGGAGAATTAAGAAGGGACTTATTGTCAGCTGCTAGAAGGGAGATTCATTCTGTCCTGTGCTCGCCCCCAGTAGCCCAGATAAACAAGAACCAATGGGGACACACAGAAAATGTGAAGGGTATTCATTATGGATTAAAAACTGTAAGTTAACAAAAATTAAAAAAAGGAGAGAAATTATCCCTGTTTCCTGTATACAGTTTACATAAAGCAGATGCACTAGGTCAATGTCCGGGCTTGCCATGGGAAATTGGAACTGCGTTATGAATTATTGACAGTTTTCTATCTGTGTAATTATTAATGTAATCGTTTCTCTACATTAAATGACCTAGAGTTGAGACAACATGCCCCAGTCTGGTGATTGGGGATATTAAACAGCTAATACTATCCCATAGATAGTGCTAACCTACCATGAACGGCTATGAAAGCAGCTCTCTCTTATTATTCACTGAAACTTTGTTACAAACACTCTACCACTCACCAATCACATTTGTCTTTTTTGTTTTAAGGAAAAAAAAAAATCCTATACTCATTTATCTATTTTAATGCTGGTGATTGATTTCAAAATATCTCCAGTCATTATAATTTTAATAACTATTTGAACAGTTGCCAGTTTAATTTCCAGTGCACAAAAATTAGAGGTAAATTATTTATTACTTTCAGCAAGTGTCTTTCACAATTTTATTTAATATTTTTTCTTTTTTTTTTTATGGATCGTAAAATGACAATCTTTTATTGTACACTCGTAAAGCAACTAGCAAATGAATACTTTGCAAATAGGTTACCGTGGATTGAAATGTCAACCATAATTCACATGATGGGAAATTCACAACCAAGCACGTGGCAAAAAGCCATATCCACTTTAGTGCAGTGCCCTCATCTACTGGACAGACGGAGAAAAAGAGCATCAGAGTTAGCTGTGATAGATTTTAGACCTGTCAGGGGCTATATGTCCTGTTCAATACAGTAGCAGGACTTTCAATCTCCCTTTTATCTGTTAATACCCTCATTTGTCAGCCATTCTACTATGCAGTAAGCTGATATGCACCAAATATTGGTTCTAATATTAACTAATGCTATTAGCATCAGGCACCTATGCACCTGGCCAGCTGCTGAAGGTGCCCTCCTGAACTCAACTGTATTGACATCCTCGGGACGATAATTCAGTTTCATACTGTGATGAAGGTGGCAGTATTTTGTGCTGCGCTATGGTATATGGTTCTGCTGGGGTGGTATTTGCTCTGTACTAGGGTTTTGTTGCCCCCCCCCCCTACTTCTGTTGGCCCTGCCTTCTTGTGTTGACCCCACCTTCTGCCAATTTGGACTCGCCTATAATATGAAGCCATGTTGAAGTTTTATTTTCCAGGACCACTAAGTTTCCAGTCCTCCTTTGACCACTAATATGTAAAGGAGAGCATAAATATCTTGACGCAGTTGAGACATTAACCCTGTCAGGGAACAACCTATTTAATTTTTTTTTAATTTTCAGTTTTCCTTTCCTGCCCTTCCAAGAGGCATTTTTTTTTCTGTTCACATAGCCATATAAGGGCTTATTTTTTGTGGGACAAGTTGTATTTTTTAATGGCACAGTTTATTTTGCCATAGCTTGTATTGGAAAAGACGAGTTATTCTGTGAAGCCATGCTGTTGCGATGGATGCAGTATGTGTTTTAGCATTGTCTCGCTGAAATATGCAAGGCCTTCCCTAAAAGAGACATTATCTGGATATGTGCATGTGTTGTTCTAAACCCTCTATACACTGTTCAGCATTGATAGTGTTTTTCCAGCTGCCCACGGCATAGACACTATACTGTAAAAAAACATTTCTCGAACTCGGGTTTGGTTCCAAGGTACCACAGTTCGGGAAATATTTTTTTACAGTACAAATTCGTGAAGCAATAACTTCGGCTCATCAGAGCCAATACATTCTAATACTGTACGGAGCTCCTGCTCCATACATTATTAGAACGAAGTTCTATGCAAATCAACATCGGATGTTTCATCCGAAGTTGATTCACTCATCCCTAAACCTCATTCAATCAGAGATTCAAGCTTTTGAACTGGGTGTTGACAATAAGTGGGATGGTCGTTCTCCTCTTGAAACTGCAGAACATTGTGTCCATGGTTCCCAAAAAGAAAAAAAATTAAATTTTTAAAATTTATTCATGTGCCCAAAGAGCAGTTTTCCAACTTTAATTTGCACTTGTGGATTGCACAGCAAACTATCGCAATTTTACATTGAGGAACCTTTTTCTGAAATTTCTCCACTTTTTAGATAGTTTTTTGCAGAACTTCTGCCCATCTTTGCTGCTGACAGACTCTTCTTCTCTAACAAACACCTTTTATACCTAGTCATGTAACATAGCATCAGATTGCTAGCTTTTTTTTATTAGTAACTTTTTATTGCCTCTGTCCCAACTTCTGCCATCAAGTTCTAAATGAGTTTTTATTTTTTTTCATCCTGGGCATATTATATCTCCTTATGGAGAGCACTTAATTGGTGTGAGGAGTCTTATTGGCTAATGGCTAGATATATTTTGCCCACTGTTTGACAACATAAACATAGATAATGTGACTGCTTAGCTCAAACATGGTAGGCATTTACTATGTAAATTAGTTTATACCATCATCATTTTCTAACTTACAATAGTCCAATGATAGTTTAGCCTCTTTTTTTAACTTTTCCTATGAAAAAAAAAGAATCTGCCCTGCTAATATTGATAAATTACACAACTTAAATGTCATAAATGGGGTTTGGAAAATTTAAGAGTGATTTTCTTTTAGTTTAGTTAGTTTATTGTCAGGTTATTCAAACTTCATTTTGAATTTACTTCTTTACAGAACCATGGATGTTTGGGTGAGCGTGAACAATGGAACAACTGCCCTCACTAATCCCAAGACAATCACTGCTTCTAGTTGTGTAAGTACAAAATGTTAACAGATTTAAAAAGATAAAAAATTGCTAAAATTGATGAATGCACACACAGAAAATGCACTGACTGTACTAAGTACAGTATGAAGTATTTATTTGTAAAACCTCTTACTACGTTGCTAAATCATTGACCATAAGCAAGTTCTAGTGTCACGCTGATTTCAATAAACTTCTGAATCAGGTTAGATAAACTCATTTAGCAGCTTATTTAAAGTGTGATTATTATTTTTTTAAGTTCATTTATGTACAGTACAGCATCTAGAGACAGAGAATATACTATTGAAGATCTAGCCTGTATAACAGTTTGACTCTCCTATTGGCTCTGAGGTGACTGTAACTTTGGCTACTGTGACCAAACATGGCAGTTGCCACATACTTTATGTTTTAGTAATAAAACAAAAAGCAAATATTGTATTAAAGGCTTAGGTCCAATATTTACAAAAATGTAAGGAGGTCAGGCATTGGCACAAAAACACCACTAACTTAGCCTCCCGGTTCTAATGCCACTGCTTCTGTCCCCATTGGACTGGAAATGTGATGTGCCATCTACAGTGCCTTGCAAACGTATTCACCCACCTTGACTTTTTTCGTGTTTTGTTACATTACAGCCTTAAGTGCAATGTTTTGTTATTATGAATATTAAGTGATGGATCAGAACACAATAGTCTAAATTGGTGAAGTGAAATGAGAAAAAAATATATAAATTAAACTATTGTTTCGAAATAGATAGCAGAAAATTGGCATGCGTGGAAGTATTCACCCCCTTTGTTAGGAAGCCCATAAAAAGCTCTGGTGCAACCAATTACCTTCAGAAGTCACATCATTAGTGAAATAATGTCAACCTGTGTGCAATCTAAGTGTCACATGATCTGTCATTACATATACACACCTTTTTTGAAAGGCCCTAGAGGCTGCAACACCTAAGCAAGAGGCATCACTAACCAAACACTGCCATGAAGACCAAGGAACTCTCCAAACAAGTAAGAGACAATGTTTTTGAGAAGAATAAGTCAGGATTAGGTTATAAAAAAAATATCCAAATCTTTGATGATCCCCAGGAGCGCCATCAAATCTATCATAACCAAATGGAAAGAACATGGCACAACAGCAAACCTGCCAAGAGACGGCCGCCCACCAAAACTCACGGACCGGGCAAGGAGGGCATTCATCAGAGAGGCAGCACAGAGACTTAAGGTAACCCTGGAGAAGCTGCAGAGTTCCACAGCAGAGACTGGAGTATCTGTACATAGGACGACAATAAGCTGTACGCTCCATAGAGTTGGGCTTTATGGCAGAGTGGCCAGAAGAAAGAAATTACTTTCAGAAAAAAACAAAAAGGCACGTTGTGAGTTTGCAAAAAGGCATGTGGGAGACTCCCAAAATGTATGGAGCAAGGTGCTCTGGTCTGATGAGACTAAAATTGAACTTTTCAGCTCTCAAAGAAAATGCTATGTCTGGTGCAATCCCAACACATCACATCACCCAAAGAACACCATACCCCAGTGAAACATGGTGGTGGCAGCATCATGCTGTGGGGATGTTTTTCAGCATCCAGGACTGGGAAACTCGTCAAAGTTGAGGAAAAGAGGATGGTGCTAAATACAGGGATATTCTTGAGCAAAACCTGTACCAATCTGTGCATGATTTGAAGCTAGGACGGAGATTCAACTTCCAGCAGGACAATGACCCCAAACACACTGCTAAAGCAACACTTGAGTGGTTTAAGGGGAAACATGTAAATGTATTGGAATGGCCTAGTCAAAGACCAGATCTCAATCCAATAGAAAATCTGTGGTCAGACTTAAAGGGAACCTGTCACCTGGATTTTGTGTATAGAGCTGAGGACATGGGTTGCTAGATGGCCACTAGCACATCCGCAATACCCAGTCCCCATAGCTCTGTGTGCTTTTATTGTGTAAAAAAAAAACAACGATTTGATACATATGCAAATTAACCTGAGATGAGTCCTGTATGTGAGATGAGTCACGTACAGGACTCATCCCAGGGATAATTTGCATATGTATCAAATCGTTTTTTTTACACAATAAAAGCACACAGAGCTATGGGGACTGGGTATTGCAGATGTGCTAGCGGCCATCTACTGTAGCAACAAAACCCCGGTGACAGGTTCCCTTAAAGTCTGACCACGGATTTTCTATTGGATTGAGATCTAGTTTGAGATCCCTTTAAAGATTGCTGTTCACAAACCATCCAACTTGAAGGAACTGGAGCAGTTTTGCAAGGGGGAATGGGCAAAAATCCCAGTGGTAAGATGTGGCAAGCTCATAGAGACTTATCCAAAGCGACTTGGAGATGTGATTGACGAAAAAGGTGGCTCTACAAAGTATTGACTTTAGGGGGGTGAATAGATATGCACATTGAATTTTTCTGTTATGTTGTCCTATTTGTTTTTTGCTTCACAATAAAAAAAATAAAAAATCTTCAAAGTTGTGGGCATGTTCTGTAAATTAAATAATGGAAATCCTCAAACAATTCATGTTAATTCCAGGTTGTGAGGCACCAAAACACGAGCAAAAGTCAAGAGGGCCGAATACTTTTGCAAGGCACTGTACATGCATGCCACCACTGCAGGTTCATCAATGGTCAAAGAGAATGAGAACCTTGCCTTTATATTGCAATTTTGTTAGTGTTTAATTTTTGTAAGTAAAGAATCTACACCACAGATGACCAGGTTTTAGAGCTAACATCAGTTTAGAGACTACTGTATAAAACTCTCACATTGCTTGTCTGTAAGCAAATTAAGGACTCATTCTCAAGATTTTTTTTATATATAGTTGTTTTTTTAAATGACCATTCCACCATGTTTCTGTTCTTTTTGTATATAAATATTGCTGTTTCTTCAGACTGATATTAAGTCTGAAGAAGGAACGTGAGTTGTCTTGAAAGCTCGCTGTGTAATACCATTGCTTCTATTTTTGTTAGCCATTAACATGTATTATACCTGCAAGACTCAGATTTTGTTTCTCTTAATGAAAACAATAAACCTATTTTAAGATGAATATGCATGCTTATCACATTAGCTTCCTTGATGGGCTACTGTCTGCTTACTTACGAGCCACTGTAGCATACCTCAAGGACACATCAATCTCTTTACAGATTAGTAATTTACAAAACATGAACAAATATCTCAATATTTTTTTATTGATAAACATTTCACACACTGTACTAGAACAATAAAATATGTTTCTGTTTTGATTATACATGCAGATTTTGTATCCTTCACAATAACAGTATGCATCAGAAAACAAAATACAGCCTGCTGACATGTATCTATAGTCAAAGGCTTTATGGCACAAACAAGAATGTAGAAATTTAGAATTACAGTATGTGGAAATTATACTTTGCAACAATAAATACTAATTCATTTAGAAACCAACATTGTTATATAATAATTGTATTATATAATATTACAACTTGATGTTTAAAATGTAATGAATTTATATATTTTTTTGTAATTGAAATGTGCTATATTCTGGCCACGCAAATCTAATTTTCACACAAGAGACAGGTACTGAAAGCATGCTGCTGCTTCCCAAGAGAGTTTGCAATTGTACTAAAATGTATGATTGTTTGAGGTTGCACGTCATATATAAGATCTTGGCTAACCAGCCGCTGGTATCTTAAAAGGGAACCTGTCACCTCAAAATCACATATTTAATCGCAATCAGCGATATCTCGCTGCTCAGTCTGAAGTCAAGGGGCAGCGGCCTCTTTGCTTCAAGTCAAGATAAGCACGCCCCCTAACCGTCCCCTCTTCTGTGTAATTGACATCCTGCAGTGCAGCTTGGGATCGCGTTAGTCTCAAGCATGCGCGGTGCGCTCCTTGTTACTGCGCGATCCCGGCTCTCAGTTAACCGGGTTTCATCAGCACACCGTGCATGCGCGAGACTAACGCTATCCCAGGCCGCCCTGCAGGATGCCAATCACACAGAAGAGGGAATGGTTATGGGGCGTGCTTATCTTGACTTGAAGCAAGGAGGCCACTGCCCCCTTGACTTCAGACTCACCGGTGAGATAACGCTAATGGCGATTAAAACATTGTTTTTGTCATGTATGGAGCATCAGTTTATCGGATCAAACACGATGCAATTTCAAGGTGACAGTGTCACGGCTGAGGATGGGGAAAACCCTCAGCCGTGCGATGCCAGAAGATGGAAAGGTTGCTAGGTGCAACCGCATGCACATTGCAGCAAGCTGCCCAGCACCAGCTCAGGCTGCCAAGCTGCAATACAACCACATGTTGCCAGCGGCAACCACAAGTGAGGCAACAAACTAGCGGCCCTCACCTGTGGCTGAAAATAAAACCAAACCGCAGGCAACTGCATGCGGATCCTGAGTCACGACCATAACCATGGTCGTGACACTCCCACCCCTCAAAGCCCCCCCACCAAAAAAAAAACGAAAATAGTGAGGAACTAAGAACAGGGATGGGAGAAGGGAAAACAAGGGGGAAACAGTGCCAGTAAATGCGAGTCTCCCCAGGACTGCTGCCGGACCCTGGAGCAACACACAGGAACCATGGATCCGACTGCCAGGCTCTGGAGCAACACACAGGAACCAAAGACCAGCAAAGAAACAGCCCGAGGAGACCGCACTGACACTGCATCCACTCTCTACTGGCGTTCCTACTCCAGTCGCTGCCAACAGCCACTCCAAACCAGCACACCGCCGGAACACCAACGGAATGCTGCCAGCAGACCACCAGAGATAGGAACGTAGAGAGGGACATGGGATCACCAACACGGACACGGAAGGCACGGTGGCGGGGAAAAGCCACCAACCGCACCGTTAACGGTGATCCCCGGAACGCTCTCCCTCCGGAGAACGCGCATGCACCCCACATAGATGGCGATGCATGCTGCACCCTCTTTCGAAGGTGTGCAACCACACACCAAACGAACCACAGTGAGGGAATAAAAAATAAGGGGACACCAAAACAGGCCACGGCGAAGAAATGGCGGGGAATAAGCCAGTCACCGGGCCGTCAGCGGCGAAACCACCATAACGCTCTCCCTCCGGAGAACGCGCATGCACCCCATCAACAGATGGCGGTACATGCTGCACCCTCTTTCGAGGGAAACTCCACGTGAGGAGCCATTGTGGTCATACTGTCACGGCTGAGGATGGGGAAAACCCTCAGCCGTGCGATGCCAGATGATGGAAAGGTTGCTAGGTGCAACCGCATGCACATTGCAGCAAGCTGCCCAGCACCAGCTCAGGCTGCCAAGCTGCAATACAACCACATGTTGCCAGCGGCAACCACAAGTGAGGCAACAAACTAGCGGCCCTCACCTGTGGCTGAAAATAAAACCAAACCGCAGGCAACTGCATGCGGATCCTGAGTCACGACCATAACCATGGTCGTGACAGACAGGTTCTCTTTAAAGCCGAATGCAGGCTAATGGCAATAATGTCATTATATAGATATCACTGGGAATATCTTATTGACCTGGTAAGTTGCTTAAATTAAATTTAAAGGAGTTATCGGGCTTCAGATCTGAACCCGGACCACCTCCATTTTCACCCAGGCAGCCCCCCGGTCTTAAGCATCGGAGCGGTTCATACTCTGAGGCTCTCCTTTGCCCTGTGCTGAATCGCGCAGGGCAAAGGCATTTTCTGCATTTTCGGTCATGAACCGGGCTCTCCACATGGGCTGCCAGGCGGAGGCTTCTGCCCAGCAGTGAACCCGGTGACGTGACCGTTATCCGGTCTTTAGCGCTGCCCTAACCTTTTCTTGACGAATATCTTGAACATCAGTGATTTCATATAATATTTTAACACATTGTTTTATAATAAATATTTAATACGTATATAAGGAAGCCTCTGTGTATACATATACATATTCCGTATGAGGTGTGCACAACCAACCTATATTCTATATTTATTCTTTGCCTCATAGACAGGGTGTGTCTATATTGGTTGAAGCACCCGCTCCATATAGAGCAACGAGGTGAGCCGTCACAACATAATACATTTTGTTCTCTATATATACACCCACTGTGCACAGAGCTCCCTAGTTTGCACAATATGGACATATGGAAACATTTAGAAGAAAAACTATCAAAGGTAGATTCATTTCAATTAGATATTGAAAATCCTAAAGACAATCAGCATCCAACCACTATTGTAGCAGCTGATGTTTTTAGAAAACTAGAAATTCTCATGCATAAAACAACTGTAACAGCGGTGGGAAATAAGATCACTTAGTTTGTACATACAACAAGATAAAATACCGAAAGGCCTACAATTAATTAAATCCCCTGCTTCAGGACCTTATCGATAAGGAATTTGATAAGGAATGGGAAACAGTCCTCAGGACCCAATCTTTTGGCCTGATGGAATTAATTATTAAGAGGAGATCACAAATTTTAGAAACATTAACAACTAGGGTTGAGCGAACCCGAACTGTAAAGTTCGGGTTCGTACCAAACTTTAGGATTTTTGGACCCCGGACCCGACATTTTCGTAAAAGTTCAGGTTCGGGTTTGGTGTTCGGCGCTTTCTTGGTGCTTTTTGAAAGGCTGCACAGCCATGCCTACTAATGGCATGGCTGTGATTGGCCAGAGCAGCATGTGACCCAGGCTCTATATAAGCTTGGGTCATGTAGCGCTGCACGTCACTCTGCTGTTACAAGTGTAGGGAGAGGATGCTGCTGGACTTGTGATTTCAGGGAGAGAATAGGAGAGAATCTAACTCAGCGATCTACAGACAAATAGTTGTGTGGGTGCAGGGCACTGTCGTTTTACCCTGCCCTGAGCTCATTGACCAAAAAATACTAACTTTTAGAATTCTGTTAGTTAGGTGGTTGGCGGCGGCCTTTTTCTGCATGCTCAGTGCACCAGCACTGCATCTGAGCTTTTGGGACATTGCAAATCACCATTTTTGGGGGGCAAACTACAACATCTGGATTAGTCAGTGTGCAGTTTAAGGTAGAAATACACCCATCATTTTCTGGGGTTTGAAAAACACATTTTTTTTTCTTCAAAAAACAGTATTTGCCAGGTCTGCAAGTGTTAAATTCAAGTTTAATATATACAGCATTCATATTCTGTTAGCAAAAAAAGACTTTTTGGGCAATCTACAACATCTGTATTAGTCAGTGTGCAATTTAAGCTAGAAATACACCCATCATTTTCTGGGGTTTGAAAAACACACTTATTTGACAAAAAACACTATTTTCAGGCCTTGCAGCATCAGCACGTGTGAAATTACAGGCTTATATACTGCTGTCAAATTCAGTTGTTAAACAAACAGTCGTTTGGGCTCCAAAAATTTAGTTGGCAGCCTTTGATGCAGATGTCATTGTGAGATACACCCTTAATACATTTGGGTTACATTCAGAGATTTTAAATACCGCCAATTGGTGCACCAATATTGAATTCAGGCCTACAGAGGTTCAGGCCCTCTGAGATACTACCTCTACATATAGGGGTTTGAATTAGTCATTTGAAATACATCCTTTTTGTGCAAAGATATATTTACTTCAGGCCTACACTGGTTCAGACCGTGTGAGATACCCCCCTACATACAGGGGTTTGAATCAGGCATTTGAAATACAGCCATTTGAAATACAGCCTTTTTGTTCAAAGAAATCTTTAATTGAGGCCTAGTCTGGTTCAGGCCGTGGAGATACACCCTTTACATACTGTCGTTCTTTTTTACTATTAAACACCCATTTAGGGCAAGATCCTAAATTCAAAATATATGAGGAGAGCGTCAAATAAGGGACGTGGCCCAGGTCGTGGTGATGCTGGTGGAGCTCCTGTTGCATACAAGAGAACCAGTTCCATTGGCAGCCATACATGCCCACGCCATGACACTATCACCACCATGCTTCACTTATGAGGTGGTATGCTTAGGATCATGAGCAGTTCCTTTCCTTCTCCATACTCTTCTCTTCCCATCACTGGTACAAGTTGATCTTGGTCTCATCTGTCCATAGGATGTTGTTCCAGAACTGTGAAGGCTATCTTAGATGTCGTTTGGCAAACTCTAATCTGGCCTTCCTGTTTTTGAGGCTCACCAATGGTTTACATCTTGTGGTGAGCCCTCTGTATTCACTCCGGTGAAGTCCTCTCTTGATTGTTGACTTTGACACACATACACCTACCTCCTGGAGAGTGTTCTTGATCTGGCCAACTGTTGTGAAGGGTGTTTTCTTCACCAGAGAAAGAATTCTTCAGTTATCCACCACAGTTGTTTTCCAAGGTCTTCCGGGTCTTTTGGTGTTGCTGAGCTCACCGATGCGTTCCTTCTTTTTAAGAATGTTCCAAACAGTAGTTTTGGCCACGCCTAATGTTTTTGCTATCTCTCTGATGGGTTTGTTTTGTTTTTTCAGCCTAATGATGGCTTGCTTCACTGATAGTGACAGCTCTTTGGATCTCATCTTGAGAGTTGACAGCAACAGATTCCAAATGCAAATAGCGCACTTGAAATGAACTCTGGACCTTTTATCTGCTCATTGTAATTGGGATAAGGAGGGAATAATACACACCTGGCCATGGAACAGCTGAGAAGCCAATTGTCCCATTACTTTTGGTCCCTTAACAAGTGGGAGGAACATATGCAAACAGTTGTAATTCCTACATGGTTCACCTGATTTGGATGTAAATACCCTCAAATTAAAGCTAACAGTCTGCAGTTAAAGCACATCTAGTTCATTTTATTTCAAATCTATTGTGGTGGTGTATAGAGCCAAAACCCTTAGAATTGTGTCGATGTCCCAATACTTATGGACCTGACTGTATCTCCATAACAGCACACTCAGTAAATGCAGTGGCGGCTGGGCCTAAGGCGGATAGCAGTTTGGCGCATGTCCTTCCACCACCGAGGATTGCAGGGTGCTTCAATTTGCCTCCTGTTGCTTCCTCCTCCTACTTTGCTTCCTCATCCTCTACCAGCTCCTCATCCAGTCAGCGTAACACCTTCACCACCAACTTCAGCACAGCCAGGGGTAAATGACAGCAGGCAGTTTTAAAACTTATCTGTTTGGGGGACAAACCCCACAGCGCGCAGGAGCTGTGGACGGGCCTTGAACAACATATCGATGAGTGGATTGTGCCAGTCAGCCTCAAGCCCGGCCTGGTGGTGTGCGATAATGGCCGAAATCTCGTAGCAGCTCTGGGACTAGTCGTTTTGACGCACATCCCTCGCCTGGCGCATGTGCTGAATTTGGTGGTGCAGAGATTCCTTAAAAATTACCCCGACATGTCAGAGCTGCTGCACAAAAAGTGCGGGCCGTCTGTGCACGCTTTCGGCGTTCTCACCCTGCTGCTGCTCGCCTGTCAGCGCTGCAGCGTCACTTCGGCCTTCTCGCTCACCGCCTCATATGCGACGTGCCCACAAGTTGGAACTCCACCTTGCACATGCTGGCCACACTGTGCGAGCAGCAGCAGGCGATTAAGGAGTTTCATCTGCAGCATGCACGGGTGAGTCGCTTGGCGGAACAGCATCACTTCACCACCAATGACTGGGCCTCCATGCGAGACCTGTGTTCCTTGTTGCGCTGTTTCGAGTACTCCACCAACATGGCCAGTGCCGATAACGTAGTTCTCAGCGTTAGTATCCCACTTCTATGCCTCCTTGAAAAAACGCTCATGGCGATGATGGAAGAGGATGTGGCACAGGAGGAGGAGGAGGAAGAGGGATAATTTCGTAGGGTTTCCGGCCAGTCATTCCCAAGTGGCTCCGACGGTGGGTTCCTGCACCCACAAACCCAAGGTACACAATTGTCCAGCCAGGGCACAGTTCTGGAGGATGAGGAGGTTGAGGATGAGGAGATGGAGGAGGAGGAACCTGTTTTACAGCAGGGTGGCACCCAGACCAGCTCATGGCCATCACTGGTGCGTGGATGGGGGGGATACAGAGGACACAGATGATACACCTCCCACAGAGGACAGCTTTTCGTTGCCTCTGGGCAGCCTTGCACACATTAGCGATTACATGCTGCAGTGTCTCCGCAACGATCGCAGAGTTGCCCACATTCTAACTTGTGCTGATTACTGGGTGGCCACGCTGCTGGATCCCCGTTACAAGGACAACGTACCGTCCTTAATTCAGTCACTGGAGCGTGATCGTAAGATGCGCGAGTACAAGCGAACGCTGGTAGACGCGCTGCTGGTGGCATTCCCACCTGACAGTGGGGGCACAGTGGAAGCACAAGGCGAAGGCAGAGGATGAGAAAGAGGTCGCCAACGCAGCTGGGGCACCGCCAGCACCTCAGAAGGCAGGGTTAGCATGGGCAAAAATCTTTGTCAGCACGCCACAACAACCAGCACCACCAGCTGATATGGAACGTCTTAGCAGGAGGCAGCATTTCACCAACATGGTGGAGCAGTATGTGTGCACATGCCTACACGTACTGAATGACCGGTCTGCCTTCTTCAACTTCTGGGTCTCCAAATTGGGCACATGGCCTGAGCTTGCCCTTTACGCCTTGGAGGTGCTGGCCTGCCCTGCAGCCAGTGTATTATCTGAACGTGTGTTTAGCACGGCAGGGGGCGTCATCACAGACAAGCGCAGCAGCCTGTCCACAGCCAACGTGGACAAGCTCACGTTCCTTAAAATAAACCAGGCTTGTATCCCACAAGACCTTGTGCAGAATAGACAATTATACCACCATCAAACATAAATTCTTGTACTCAAGTCAAGTGCAATGATTCTTTGTTTTCTTTTTTTTTTTTTTTTGTCACAATATTTTGGGGGCTACCTACCCCAATAAAAAACCTCCTCCTCCTCCATTGCTGTCTCCACCTACAACACCACATTCACCGCCTCCTCAACCTCCGACTCCATATCCACCTCCTTCTCCGAGTTGCAGGTTAATCATTTATAATTTTTTGTTATTTTATTTTAAGTTATTTCCCTATCCACATTTGTTTGCAGAGCAGTTGCCATGCTCTTAAGCATATTTTACTGCCTTTTACATCCCTCTAGCCTTTTCAAGGGCCATTTTATAGCCATTTTAGTGCCCTAAATTGAAAAAAAATCTTATTTTCAATTGTCAGGTGACATCTTACCAATTCTGGAGTATACAAACCCCTGCTGAGCCTGGGTGACAGGGGCCTAAATCTCTCAAAATCCTCTGTTCTATTGCTGGGTGACAAGAACCACCTTTTGCCGTGAATGAACCCCTAAATTTAGTGAAAACATCTGTTACTGATCGGAAGATGCGCGACTACAAGCGCACGCTCCAGATGGCATTCCCACCTGACAGCGGGGGCACAGTATAAGCACAAGGCAAAGGCAGAGGAGGAGGAAGAGGTCGCCAACGCAGCTGGGGCACCGCCAGCACCTGAGAAGGCAGGGTTAGCATGGCCAAAATGTGGAAAAGCTTTGTCAGCCTTGGAGGTGCTGACCTGCCCTGCAGCCAGTGTATAGTGTGAAAGTGTGTTTAGCACGGCAGAGAGCATTATCACAGGCCACAGCCAATGTGGACAAGCTTACGTTTATTAAAATGAACCAGGCATGGATCCCACAGGACTTGTCCGTACCTTGTGCAGAATAGACATTTATACTATTCTCAACCATCCATTCTTGTACTCAAGTGCACTTATTCTTTGTTTTATTTTGTTATATGTCCCAATATTTTGGGGGATACCCCAATTTAAAAATAAAAAATAACACAAATCAGTGTTGGCTACCTATTCCTCCTTCACCGCCTCTTCCACCTACACCGCCACATCCACCGCCTCCTCAACCTCCTACTCCTAGATCCAGATTTTTTTTTTCATTTTTCTTTATTTTATGTTATTTTAAGACATTTCCCTATCCACATTTGTTTGCAGAACAGTTGTCATGCTCTTAAGCACATTTTGATGCCTTTTGCAGCCCTCTAGTCCTTTCCAGGACTATTTTAGAGCCATTTTAGTGCCCAAAAGTTCGGGTCCCCATTGACTTCAATGGGGTTCAGGGTCAAGTTCGGGTCACGTTCGGGTCCCGTACCCGAACTTTTTTTTCAAGTTCGGCCGAACCCGAACAGCCAGGTGTCCGATCAACTCTAGTAAAAACACCTACCTTAACAAGTTGGATTGGTCTGTCACACATTCATCGGTGCGGCAGATGTGTGGGGTGTCGTCTGACGAAGTTCCCAAAGACCACTCACTCTATCCCATCCTCTGCAAATAGTCATGTACATAAAATAAAGGACTTTACAACATGTGACACTAGCAGTGTAATATATATGTTCCAATGTCCGTGCAAGCTGCAATATGTGGGAAGGACAAAAAGGCCCCTCAAAAAACGCATTGCCGAACATATAAACAATATAAAAAAAGGGTATGACAACCATTTCCTATCCAAACATTATAAAACACATCACAATCAGGATCCCACAGGCTCAATATTTAGTGCGCTTGAAAAGGTCCCTACACATTGGAGAGGAGGTAATCATATTTTTAGAATGTCTAGACTCGAATCTAAGAATTTACGAACTAGGCATCCTCCTCCCCAATGGACTCAATGCCGACCTCAAAATTTTTGGCTTTTTTTTTAATCCTATTATTGATGTGAGACGCTCCTTGCTGACCTGAGATAGCAGTCAGGCTGTTTTACAAGCACTGCTATCTCCCCTCCACATTCAGCGTCCAAATCCACACCTCCATCAATTAGTGATACTTTTTCAACATATTTTTTAACCATTTTTTTCAACATGTTTTTTTACATTTGTGATGACTTTGATGTATTTTATTTATTACCTTCACTAACATTACTGCTTACAAGAACGGTTAGTGATTGTAATAAAAAATATATACCACACTACACAATAGGACTTTCTTATATCCAATCCTATATCCATTCTCATTTTTTCACTACTAATTCTTACTCCTGCTTATAGCTAATAGATTATCTTATTAAACTATATATACAAATTATAAGATTGTGAATTGTAAATTAACAGTATATTGAAAAAGTCGCATCAAAACCGCAATGCGCTGTGTTCAACTGCACCCATTTCCGTTATCTCCCTTTGCATTCAGCGCTTATATAAATATAAACATTACTTATTAACACCACTGGTAATTGCAACATATATTATATAATAGGATATATGCCATACAATATTACATTTTTATATTTCTATATTTGTCTTTTATGAATATTTTATAACTATCTATACCTATAGTTGTTTGTAAATTAATTGTATATGGAAAACCACACTAAAATCGCAATGTGCTTCACCCAACTGCAACTATTTTTGACAAAGTCATGATATCAGCAGCAGAGGAGTGAATCCAGACCAGTTTTTCCAATCGACCGGGGATACTGACCCAATAAGACTATAAAAGGTCTGCCATATCTGGGGGTCTCCTAACCACTGAGGAAGGAGACTGAGATCTCCGAAACGCGTTTGGTGAGAGAGGACCCCCAGCTAAATACCATTTACCAGCACTGGACCCCCATGTCCTCAAGAGCGCTCTAATCAAGTATTTTCCTGATGCGGGCGGCACCTGGTATCAACTACAGCTACGTAAAAGCTAATCTGCACCTTGAGCCCTGCAATCATCCTGCATTCGTGAGAATAGTCCGGAAGGCACAAGTACTGCGAGCTCTGTAGGCACGTGGGACGCCGCGGCCACAGATACTAACAGTGCGATATTACCAGGTCGCCTATACCAGGATCTAAAACTGGAGACAACTAACTGTGAGTAACCAATACTAACAAGCCGGTTTATAGACTGAAATCGCAAGACTACATGTCAGAACCTGTACTTATATGACATTCTAATTGGAGAGATCCGACATATCAATATATTGTGTATAGTAACCCATGTGGAGAAACAACACATAGCAACAGATTTGGGAGTATTCAACTGCAATAGACATTGAAATCTCACCAAAGTTGAACAAATCTGCTGGATAAAAGTTAATCCCTGCACATCACAGTACGGTTTCTAATGCGGTTTCTGCTGGAGGAACTATAACTTTTGTACCTTTGCAGCCACAATACTTTTGCAATTATAATATTGCTGGATGAAATACAATCTTGACTATTACTGGATAAAATACAACTGCTCATCGTAGCACTATTGCTGACTTGTTGGATGGAACTTATTTTTATTTTTAATTATTAATATTAACTTTTTATATATTTTTTTTCACATCTCTATTGTTTGTGCTTTCTAAATATTACGGTCATAATACTGATGGATGACATATAATTTCCATGACTGTTGGATAAAATAAAGTCCTCCATAGTGCAGTGGGAACATCGCAGACCTGCTGGATGAAACAGAACGCAACGCGCTTTTAGTAATATTATTGCGGTTTTCACCCCATTGTGGTTATATATTGCCTATAATTGTGTCCATTGATGAAAGTTTTTCACCTCTGACAATTCATTTTTTCTACATACTAAATCCAGGAGGTCCCATTGTGGATGGTCTTATAACTAATTTCCTTTTGCAGGTTCACATATTTTGCATATTTTTGAACATATTTCCGCACATTTTGCACATATCATATTGTGGTGTCATTTTGGATCAATTGTGATAGATAAATGTATATATTTTATTATTATTTTTTTACTATTTGTTCACTGGCAAAATATTAGGTTCTATTAAGAGACAATCATCCCAAGGATCAAATTTATTAAAGTCATATCCCACTACGGTCACTATATATTAAGACCTTTTTTCTTGACGAATATCTTGAACATCAGTGATTTCATATAATATTTTAACATTGTTTTATAATAAATATTTAATATGTATATAAGGAAGCCTCTGTGTATACATATACATATTATGTATGAGGTGTGCACAACCAACCTATATTCTACATATAAATAATGAATAAATATATCTTTATTACCAAATAATTCATTAAAATATCAAGTATAAAAACAGCAGCAATGTTGGAGATACTGATCAGCACATGTGTGTTACAGCCATACTCCAAGTACAAAGTATGACCAAACCAAGAGACAATAGACACTGGTGCATATTGTATTCCAGGCTATTTTGTCCCATAGATAGCTACTAAATCATGCTACTAATTGCATTCAATTACATGCAGGTAAATTGCACAACTATGAATATGTGACCAAGGGACAACATCCTCAATATGCACTCCACCGTACAAATCAATTTGCAAGGCACCGCCATTGGCACTAATGCATGTGTGAAATAGCTATGGGCATCCTTGTCCCACAGGTAATTCACACACCATATCATTGTTTAATATTGCCATGTCGGTTGGTTTCACTGCTGTGTGCATATACATAGAGAAAAACGTCCTCAATATGTAGTCCACAGTGCACCTCAAATCAACAAGGCAATACCCTTAATAGTGTTACATGTGCAAACAATAGCTGTGCAAAAAAATAGCTAACAGTCAAGCAGACCAGGGGAATCACAGGACTCACCAACCCCAACGCACGTTTCGCCTGAGCTTCTTCCTGGGGGCGTCTCG
Organism: Bufo bufo; assembly: GCF_905171765.1. Lineage (NCBI taxonomy): Eukaryota > Metazoa > Chordata > Amphibia > Anura > Bufonidae > Bufo > Bufo bufo. The sequence goes on along the minus strand of NC_053390.1, from coordinate 522,898,105 downwards.
CTGCCCTAACCTGTGAAACAGCTAGGTTAGTGCTAAAGCCCGCCCATCAGAGCCGGTGACATCACCGAACACACTGCCTCCACTCGGCAGTGTGTTATTGTAAATAAAAGAGCCCTTGCCCTGTGCGATCCAGCACAGGGCAAGGGAGAGCATTGGAGGAAGAAATGCTCCGATGCGAACATCAGGAGGGCTGCCTGGGTAAAATTATGGTTATGTCCGGGTTCAGACAACCCCTTTAACTTAGTCTTTATGAGAATTGTGCTCCATATAAGTGGAAGAGATCCAATAATATTGTTGATAGAATACAAAGAACTAAGCTCCTCCGCTACTGTAGGTTTGCTATGCGATTGTCTAAAATATGGCACATGGTAACTGAAGTAAGACACTTCTTTGCCTGAGACACCTGCAAACATTTTTATTAAAAAAATTATAGAATGTAGTTACACAAGAAAACACAGTCCCCATGTGTTGCACCTGACTAATTATAATTCATTCAGTATAAATGCAGGTAGGGAATATTCATATGCACCATCAGTACTTACTACCCTAGTTGACAGAAAGAGAAAGATGGTGGGAAGCTAGATCTTGACATAAGTGGTGATTATGTCAAAAAATTATGAGTAATTTAAAGATTGTCTAGTGTGGGGAGGGGGGCATAAAGGACTATTGTTTCCTTTTTTTAATAATTATTATTTAATGTATTACTCAAAGGTCTTCATGTTTTTAGACTTCTGTAATAAGTGTATACATAACAGGTTCTTCCTCTCTGGCACAGACTGCTGGTGACTGTCAGTATAGCACTCTCAGTATAATACACTGTTCTGTATAGAATCAATCAAAAGATCATCTGTTAAACTCCCCTTTTAGGATTATTAATGGTTAAAAAAAAAGTTAGTTTTATTAAATTTAAAAACTTTAAAAAAAAAATCTTCCATTGAAAAAAATATTTTCAATCAGAAAAAAAATAATTATTTTTTTTTTTTTAACATTGCTTGGTCCACAAGTCCCAGTAGCACACTGGTCACTAAGGGTTTAAAGAGACCACTACTGTAAAAAAATAAAATTTCACTGCTATTTTATGTGTGTAGTTAATTTCCCACACCAGAGTTTGTTGAAAAGTGATTTTGATTTTATTCCATCTTAATGGCCATGAAATGTTTTTGATCTAGTTTTGGATCTTCATACCTTGCATATATCATAAAAGCTTGGTCATTAATCCAGAGGTGACAAAAAATTCCAAAGTGGCTGAACGTGCATGGTCTCTGAAACCACCAGGAATTATTTTGCCAGCCATTTAATTATTTAGATTTTTTTTATCTTTATCGACATTTCTGTGTTATAAACCATAAGTGAACAGGCACAAGTGATATGACATCATAACAATTGAATATAAGTATCTCCTGCTTATTGTTACCAAACATTCAAATATTTTCATTTTTAAATAAAAACGATTGTGTTTTCCTTTCATTTGCCCAGTTGTCTCATAAGGCAGATGGAATCTTAAAACAAATCTTAAAAAAGGCCCAGCAGTACCTAAAGTTGCTTGAGGTGATCTTTTTTCTTTTGGCATACAGTAACAAAAAGTACTTGATATTGGCACAGCAAAAGGGTTAACAACCTCTGTCTTTATTTGTAGGACTACGTCTGACCATCAAAGATATGGCTTAATTTCACTGAAGAATAATTATTCATGATACTATTTGAAAGTATGCTAGAAATAATCTAAATATAATGTGGTGATTTTATCCTTGGTCATTGGATGGAAAAACACACATTAAAGGAGATTATTAAAACTATTAAGTGCTCTGAACTATTTTTTGGAATACCCAATTGCTACCAGATTACCCAAAAAATTATTTAGATTGAAATGCTTACAGTTTTAATATGTTCCAGCTTGCTTGGCTAATTCCATAACTCCTACAGAATTTAATGGAGAGAGCAATATATGTGCATGGCCACCTCTCGATTCTTTGCCTGCATATAGCTGCCAATGTGGTACACAAAAATCCAGGGCACAAATCTTTTGAAATTAAGTGTATGTACTTTATTCAATAAAAATAGACATAGCAATAAAATTGTGTATTCTCCTAATGTTGCCACTGTTTCCGCACATACATTTCAGTGATACAGACCTTTATCAAGTTGTATCTAGACAAGTAAAGTAAATGCAGGGAAAAGTTAACAGCGCCACATCAGGCTGCTGAGCAAAGCGGTGGTACCTCCCATTCATAGGGACGGAGTGTCATTCCACTTGGTCTGCTATAGCAGCCAATGGATATATGTGTTGGCAGAGCAGTTATCAGGAAAAACAAGTTCTACCAAAGTTTGGGAGTCCTAGAGGTGGGACCCTGCCCATAAAGCATTTATGGTACATCCTGTGGATGTGCATTATATCTCTAAAATGGAAAAGATATTTTGAATACTTCAGGATGGCTCCAGGTTTTGTTCCTAAAAAAATGTGGCCTGTTAGCTACACATACGTACTAAAATTGGCCATATGGGAAGCCAGACAAAACATCATATTTACACTTTCTGTGTCAGATCAAATATGTGTCTTTCTTGAGACAACAAAAAGATGGTTACCATAAACTCTTAATAGGATTCCATATGGTACGACATCAAGTCTATAGAATTTTAAGTAGGGGCGTGACTTAATCTTGCATGGTAATTTATTATTATTTAGAATTAAAACATCATTCATTTCATGGTGCTCAACATATGAAAGGGGTGTACAAACATAATACCCAACAACTGCAAGAAGCAGGAACAAGACAAGTTACAAACTGGTACAGAAGGAGAGAGGACCCTCCCTGCGAGGGATTACAATCTACAAGTGATAGGTGAAAGATACAGTAGGTGAGGGTAAATCTGGTCATATGGCGGTATAGTGGCAGCAGGGTTACTATAGGTTGGAGGCTTCTCTGAGGTGGGTTTTTAGATTTCTTTTGAAGGTTTCCACCATAGTTGAGCATCTGATATGTTGGGGTAGAGAGTTCCAGAGTATGGGGGATGCACAGGAGAAATCTTGGAGGCGATTGTGGGAAGAACAGATAAGAGGAGAATAGAGAAGGAGGTCTTGTGAGGATAGGAGATTGCATGTGGGAAGGTATCGAGAGATCAGGTCACAGATGTATGAAGGAGACAAGTTGTGGACAGTCTTGTATGTCATAGTGTTTTGTACTGGATTCTCTGGGCAACAGGGATCCAGTGAAAGGATTGGGAAAGAGAAGAGACAGTGGAGTAATGAGGAGAGAGGTGAATTAGTTAGGTGGCAGAGTTGAAGATAAGAGGATGTTAAAGTAGTCTATGCGGGAGATGGTAAGGGCATGCAGAAACATTTTTGCAAACTCCTGGTTGAGGAATATGCAGATCTGAGAGATATATTTGTGTTGGAAGCGGCAGGAGGTGGAAAGTGCTTGAATGTTCACTGAATTGTCTTACTGGCAGATGTATTTGCCTTCTCCTGTTCATATCACTATTAAAAGGGAAAATGATTACGTATTTTATTAGTTATATATCATTTAAAAATATATGTAGATAATATGAAAAAATAATAATTCCCTCCAAAAAATTAAAATAACAATCCTCACAAAAAACAAGTCACCTGCAAACCCAAACACCCTAAGGGGTGGGGGTAAAAGTACTAAACACAGACCAAGCCAAAATTGTATATATGCAAAAAAAAAATCTATATCAAACCTCTTCAAAATTTGATTCACTATTGTGTGATGGATGTCCATGATACAAAAAGGTAATAAACCTGTTATAAACTAATACAGGCATCAGTGATGCTGTGGAATCCCAAATAATAACAATGATCATGAAATGAAAACGTTTTGCATGTTAAACTGTTAATTTAAGCTCTTAATTTTGTTAATTACAGCTCTAAAAAATTATTTTAATGCCCTGTAAGTACAGTTGAAACCAGAAGTTTACATACACTATATAAAAAGACACATATGCATGTTTTTCTCAATATCTGACATGAAATTAGAATAAACCTTTCCCGTTTTTGGTCAATTAGGATTAGCATAATTATTAATATTTGCCAAATGCCAGAATAATGAGAGAAAGAATGTTTTAAGGCATTTTTATTACTTCCTGCAATGTCAAAAGTTTACATATGCAAAGATTACTATAATAATTAAAGTGCAGTGGCTCAACCGTCACAAACCCAAAGAGTAGGTGCACTCTCCTACAGCAACACCCAATATATATAACAGTATTGGAAAAAACAATACTTCCTGCTCCTAGTTAGCTGATCAGTGAGGATTGCAGAGCGCTCCTGTTTGCTGTAAGGGAACTTGATTATGCAGAGTCCAATGCTTGGTCAGTTTGGATATAAGTATTCCCTTGTGTACTGTCTCCTCTTTTCAACCAGATGTGTTTCGGAGCCTCATGCTCCTTCATCAGTGGTATAAGGACACTGCTACAATAGCAAGGCAGCATAATATTATTTATTTATACACAGAGCACTGCTTTACAGCTATTCATTAAAAAAAAAAAAACATTGATTTGATTTTCCAAGATCTAAGCATATGCTGCTTTGAATTAAAATACTTTTTTTTCATTATATAAACCATATTGTCCAATCCATATGTGCAAATCATGGACTTTTTAAGAATGGAACATATATTGTGATATTGTGTGCATACACCTACCCAATATATATTTGAATTATTGATAGGGGGTTATTATTCTCATGCTTTTCCTCTATTTTATTATAATTTTTTTGTTTTTACCTTTGATATATTTTTTATATATACTGTATATTATTTGTTTATGTTTTTTTAGGATTAATTGGATCTTATTACTAATATATATTCAGCAAATATTTTTATGTCCATATATGTGGTACGTTTCCTTGCAACAACCAGATATCTGAGTGCCCTCCACACCACTTATTTTCTCCACTAAGATTACTATGCCTTTAAACAATTCTGGACTGCCCATATGATGATGTCATTGGAAGCTTCTGTTAGGATTGTTGGCAACATCTGAGTTAATTAAAGACACACCTGTGGATGTATTTAAATGCACACCTGAAATACACTGCTTCTTTGTGTAGCATCATGGGAAAGTCTAAAGAAATTAGCCAAGATATCAGGAAGAGAATTGTGGACTTACACAAGTCTGGCTCAACCTTGAATGCAATTTCAAGATACCTGAAGGTGCCTCGTTCATCTGTACAAACAATTATATGCAAGTACAAACAAGATGGGAATGTCCAGCTATCATACCACTTGTCACATGCTAAAGACCCAAGGCAGACCGATGGGGCGTCATGCAAACAGGACACAGGCAAAACAGACCAAGTACCCAAAGAGAACTTTATTACAAGTGTAATAAAAGCACATGACAATGGACAATGACCCGAAGCATACTGCCAAACTGGTTACAAAGTGGCTTAAGGATAACAAAGTCAATGTTTTGGAGTGGCCATCACAAAGCCCTGAACTCAATCCTATTGAAAATTTATGGGCAAAGCTGAAAAGGCAGGTGTGAGCAAAGCGACCAACACACATGTTACACCAGTTTTGTCAGTAGGAATGGGCCCAAATTCTGACTAACTATTGTGAGAAGCTTGTGAAAGGATATCCAAAACAATTGACCCAAGTCATACAGTTTAATGGCAATGGTACCAAATATTAATGAAATGTATGTAAACTTTTGACTTTGCAGAAAGAAATAAAAATGCCTTAAACGTTATCTCTCTCATTATTCTGGCATTTGGCAAATAATAATAATTATGGTAATCCTAATTGACCAAAAACAGGAAAGTTTTATTCTGATATTGAGAAAAAACATGCATATGTATGTGTCGTTTTATATAGTATATGTAAACTTTTGGTTTTAACTGAAATTCTATTTTTGCTTTGTTTACAGAGCAGTGGACTTCCTGCCATCATTGCCATACTTGTCATCTTGCTTTTGATAGCACTTGCATTATTTTGGTGGTTTTGGCCTCTCTGCTGCAAAGTGGTAAGATATTTCCAAGAATAACTTACAAATTATGACCCAGATTTACTAATCCTAAAGATGGCATAAGCTTAGACAGGCTGTCTAGTCCTGCACCACATTTTTCAGAGGGGCTCAGGTTGGATGACAAATCTGGTGCAGGTGCAAAGGTAGACACTTTTCTCTGACTATATACTAACTATTTGTTGGCTTATTTTGAGACAGATTTTGTTGCAAAATGGTGCACCTCAGGCTCTGACCCTGTCCCACAAAACTCCACCCCTTTCTGCTAAGTATCACCCCCTTGTTGTACAGGTCGGAAAAAGTGTAGAAACCCTAGATGCACCAAATTGCACCACTTTTTAGACAGATTTTAGTCTCGGACACATTAATAAACCTGGGTCAATGTGGTTTTTTTTGTGTATGGATTCCTGATCATCTATACTTTCATAAATGTAAGTCCAGAAAATAGACAATAAAGAGACAATAGATAAAAAATCATCCTCCATATGGTGTCTTGGACACAAGTGATAAGCCAGATGTTTACATATTCTCTAAAAATCATTGTCTTTATGTTTTAGAGGAGACAGCTTAACAGGGAGGCTTACCTGGTCCATCCATGCTAAAATATTTTAAAAATGTACTTGGAGTGAAATTACTATATTGTGTAGTCCATTATAGTCCATCATCTGTTATATGTTAATCCATTGTAAAAAAAAAAATACATTTATTTTAGGTATAAAACAATATTCCATTTAATCTACAATTTAATGTGTTTCATCCTGCTGGTGGTTTCTCCATTTTCACAGTGCTGTCTTGTCGGCCACTGCTAATAGTTTTAATATTGGTAGCTTTTCTAATCTCTACTAGTGGATATATACTGTAGTTTTTGATGGACTGCACTTGCATTTGGATATCCAAACTATGGCCAGATTATCATGAATGCAGTTTTTAATTTGATATTGTTACTGGACAAAGCAATCAACATTTTTTGCCTAAAAGCTGGTAATGCATAGGTAAGCTGACTCGTTTTGCACGCTAACAGGAAAAAATGAAAAAAGGAATTTTTTTAAAAGCATCTGCTATTTCTCTGTCATCTTCCTGTATTACTGGAAAATGAGTCTTTGTTCTTCTTTCCCTTTTTACAAAATGAAGTGTTTTTTTTTTTTGCTGATATTGAAGTTAGTCTGAGGATGTAACAAATGTATCATAGTGGCTCACGCTGTATGATAAATTTGGTACATTTTAAGACATATTAGACACTACCACCACCTATTGGTTGGTTTACTTTGCACCAAAATTTTGGCACAAGTTCGGTTCTCGTTGTTGCAATTTTAAAGAGTACCTTTCATAGGTCCAGACATTATAAACTAAGTATCAGGATACGTAGGGCATAGTGCAGGGATCTAACTGCACTTACTATTTTTTCTGGGCGCCGCTCTGTTCGCCTGCTGTGGCACCCGTTGTATTCTCCCACCTGGTATGCTAATTTTAGCATCGGAACAATTAGGAGGAGACTGAGTCTTTCTCCTTGGGCGTCTCCTTCTCCCTGGCTGTAGCGCTGTCCAATCACAGCAGAGAGCGTAACAGTCAGGAAGAGGGTGAGTTTTTAGTTTTTTTCTCCCTGGCTGTGACGCTCTCTGCTGCGATTGGAGAGCACTACAGCCAGGGAGAAGGAGACGGCCACGGAGAAAGACTCAGTCTCCTCCTCATTGTTCCGATGCTAAAATTAGCATACCAGGTGGGAGAATACAATGGGTGCCACAGCGGGCGAACGGAGCCGCGCCCAGAAAAAATTGTAAGTGCAGTTAGATCCCTGCACTAAGCCCTACGTATCCTGATACTTAGTTTATGATGTTTGGACCTATTAAAGGTCCTCTTTAACCCCTTAAGGACACATGATGTACCGGTACGTCATGTGTTGCTCCGATCACTGCCGCCCGGCGGGCGGTGATCGGAACAAGGTGCCTGCTCAAATCATTGAGCAGGCACCTCGGCTAACCTAAAGGGTTAAAGACATTGCTGACACTCTGGTATAAACGACTGACATCTGTGCTGTGATGTCAGCCGTTTAACCCTTTCCATACCGCGGCCCATACGGACCGCGGTATGGAAGAGCAGAGGTTAACAGTCAGGGAGCTCCCCTACCGCTCCCATCGGGGGGCTGCTGAGCCCCCCTCCTTACCCTTCCCCGTCTGCTCAGTTGTGGCCACAACTGAGCAGACGGGGAAGGTTCCCATGGCAACAGGACGCCTTCTCATGCATCCTGCTGTCCATGGTGCTGAACAGATCTGTGCTAAAGGCATAGATCTGTTCAGACAAAGTGTAAGTAAAATACAGTACAATACACTATATAGTGTACTGTACCGTATTATACAGACATCAGACCCACTGGATCTTCAAGAACCAAGTGGGTCTGGGTCAAAAAAAATGTAAAAAAAAAAAAGTGAAAAAAGTAAAGTAAAAAAAACCCACATTTATCACTGAATAAAAAATAATAAAAAAAAAAATAATACACTACACATATTAGGAATCGCCGCGTCCGTAATGACCTGATTTATAAAACGGTCATGTTACTTTCCCCGCACGGTGAACGCCATAAAAATAAAAAAATAAAAACTATGAGAACTTCCCAAAAAAGGTAATAAAAGTGATCAAAAAAGTCGCATGTATGCCAAAATAATACCAATCAAACCGTCATCTCATCCCGCAAAAATCATACCCTACCAAAGATAATCGCCCAAAAACTGAAAAAACTATGGCTCTTAGACTATGGAAACACTAAAACATGATTTTTTTTGTTTAAAAAATTAAATCATTGTGTAAAACTTACATAAACAAAAAAAAAGTATACATATTAGGTATCGCCGCATCCCTATCGACCGGCTCCATAAGAATATCACATGACCTAACCCCTCAGGTGACCACCGTAAAAAAAAAATAATAAAAACGGTGTAGAAAAAGCCATTTTTTGTCATCTTACGTCACAAAAAGTGTAATAGCAAGCGATCAAAAAGTCATATGCACCCCAAAATAGTGCCAATCAAACCGTCATCTCATCCCATAAAAAATCAGACCCTACCTAAGATAATCGCCCAAAGACTGAAAAAACTATGGCTCTCAAACTATGGAGACACTAAAACATATTTTTTTTTGTTTCAAAAATGAAATCATTGTGTAAAACTTACATAAATAAAAAAAATTGTATACATATTAGGTATCGCTGCATCCGTGACAACCTGCTCTATAAAAATACCACATCATCTAACCTGTCAGATGAATGTTGTAAATAACAAACAAAAAAACGGTGCCAAAAAAGCTATTTCTTGTTACCTTGCCTCAGTAAAAGTGTAATATAGAGCAACCAAAAATCATATGTACCCTAAACTAGTACCAACAAAACTGCCACCCTATCCCGTAGTTTCTAAAATGGGGTCACTTTTTTGGAGTTTCTACTCTAGGGGTGCATCAGGGGGGCTTCAAATGGGACAAGGTGTCAAAAAAACCAGTCCAGCAAAATCTGCCTTCCAAAAAACGTATGGCATTCCTTTCCTTCTGCGCCCTGCCGTGTGCCCGTACAGCGGTTTACGACCACATATGGGGTGTTTCTGTAAACTACAGAATCAGGGCCATAAATATTGAGTTTTGTTTGGCTGTTAACCCTTGCTTTGTAACTAGAAAGAAAATATTAAAATGGAAAATCTGGCAAAAAAGTGAAATTTTGAAATTGTATCTCTATTTTCCATTAAATCTTGTGCAACACCTAAAGGGTTAACAAAGTTTGTAAAATCAGTTTTGAATACCTTGAGGGGTGTAGTTTCTTAGATGGGGTCACTTTTATGGAGTTTCTACTCTAGGGGTGCATCAGGGGGGCTTCAAATGGGACATGGTGTCAAAAAAAACAGTCCCGCAAAATCTTTCTTCCAAAAACCATACGCGCACCTTTCCCTCTACGCCCTACTGTGTGCCCGTACAGTAGTTTACGGCCACATATGGGGTGTTTCTGCAAACTACAGAATCAGGGCAATAAATATAGCATTTTGTTTGGCTGTTAACCCTTGCTTTGTTACTGGACAAAATTTATAAAAATGGAAAATTTGCCCAAAAAATCTAAATTCAGAAATGTTATCACCATTTGCCATTAACTCTTGTGGAACACCTATAGGGTTAACGACGTTTGTAAAATCAGTTTTGAATACCTTGAGGAGTGTAGTTTCTAGAATGGGGTAATTTTTGGGTAGTTTCTATTATGTGAGCCTCACAAAGTGACTTCAGACCTGAACTGGTCCCTAAAAAGTGGGTTTTTGAAAATTTCTGAATAATTTCAAGATTTGCTTCTAAACTTCTAAGCCTTGTAACATCCCCCCAAAATAAAATATCACTCCCAAATTGATCAAAACATGAAGTAGACATATGGGGAATGTAAAGTAACTATTTTTGTAGGTATTACTATGTGTTATAGAAGTAGAGAAATTGAAACTTGGAAATTTGCAATTTTTTACAAATTTTTGGTAAATTTGGTATTTTTTTATAAATAAAAATGATTTTTTTTTTACTTCATTTTACCAGTGTCATGAAGTACAATATGTGACGAAAAAACTATCTCAGAATGGCCTGGATAAGTCAAAGTGTTTTAAAGTTATCACCACTTAAAGTGACACTGGTCAGATTTGCAAAAAATGGCCTGGTCCTTAAGGTGAAATAAGGCTGTGTCCCTAAGGGGTTAAGCAACTCTGCATGGAATGGACGCCAGTTATCTGGTGCAAATTGAGCCAGAGTCCTGTCTCTTTTAGCTCAGTTAATTGCTCCAAGTATGTCTCATTTCAGTACTCTTGGAAATCCATGGTCAGAGATTGCATCATTGTGTAAATACTTAGCAATCTCTAAAATCTGCTGCAAAATTCACAATTAGTGGCCAAATTTGTACAACACATGCAGATTATGACAGGTAATTTCCACACATAAAAATACTTGCTGCATATGCACATGTTCTAAGGAAATATAGTATATAGCAGAATCCCATTTTTAAAAAGAGGATGTACAGTAACATACTATGGTGAATTTCACCTTTATCGTTAAAAGAAATTTAAAGAACTATTAGATGTATCCATATATAAAAATAATTTTCATTAGCTCACTTGTCAGTTTCGCTGTGTAGACTGAGCTAGGGTCAACAACGTCATCTCCTAATTATATGATGATGATTGAAGAGGCTCTGTCGGCATGATCAACTTTATAAGGGCTATTTCTCTTTGATTGAGCCAGGGTTTCCGCATCTGATTAAAATTTATAACCTTTACCCTAATTCTGGTATGCTACTTTTTCTATTATGGCCTCATGCACACGGCGGTTGTTTTGGTCCGCATCCGAGCCGCAGTTTTGGCGGCTCGGATGCGGACCCATTCACTTCAATGGGGCCACAAAAGATACGTGTGCTGTCCGCATCCGTTGCTCCGTTCCGTGGCCCGCAAAAAAAAAATAACCTGTCCTATTCTTGTCCGCGTTTTGCGGACAAGAATAGGCAGTTATATTAATGGCTGTCCGTGCCGTTCCGCAAATTGCGGAACGCACAAGGACGCCATCCGTGTTTTGTGGATCCGCAATTTGCGGACCGCAAAACACACAACGGTCATGTGCATGAGGCCTAAAGCAGTGATATGTAGATTAGCTTTCTGAGCAGATCTCAGTGTGGTAAAGCTATAGTACATAGTGTATATATTATGTAGCTGCTAGGACACACCTCTATCCCCAGCATGCTGATGTCTGGCCCTGTCAATCAAGGGGAGGGGGGGAGTGTGCAGAGCATAGGGGCGTGTTACAAAGCAGTGCTTTAAAGGTTCAGCCCCACCCCTGATGCTCCAACTTGCTCATTTGCATATGAATACAAATGCAGATATCTCTGCAGCTGTTTAGCATACAGACAAAAGAAAGATATAATTTTAAGCAGCATTATAGCCCTAGCAGTCAGTATGTCTGGTTTAATAGTGTTGATCATGCTGTCAGAGCCTCTTTAACAATTAGTCTCTCATCACACTGTCTTCAGAAGTTCTCCATCCTTAGTTATGGCAGATTCTGACTGAACCCATGATAAGCGTGCAGTGAAAATCATTTAGTGATATAAAGAAAGTCTTTTAAAAAAAATTTAACTTAAAAAGAAATAAAACATACAAAATGTAATTATGATATAATAATAACCACCATAACATGATCATTTACTTATTGTATAGTGTAATTTAAATTGAATGTATCCCATGATGCGACTTAGAATGCTCACCTCCCCAATCACTATGGTCATGGATAATTCACTTTTGTTATCAGTAAATAACAGTGACTAAACACATGCGCAGAGATATTGTTGTAATGTAGACTATAAAATTTGTTTAGTCGATTAGGATATGCGTATGCTATAATATAAGAGCAATTTTACTAAAGTGCATATATATTAATATATCGGGTATTTATTTTTTTTTTTTAGGTAATCAAAGATCCACCTCCACCTCCACCACCAGCACCTGTTGAAGAGGTAATTAATTGTGTAATGTTGTATATTGTAAATGTAAATTTGATGTGTACACATATTATTTCCTTCCAAAGTTTTCAATTTGTTTAGAACTTAATAATAGACATAATAATATTAAATATTACAGTATGTATACTTTTTTGTATACTTATACTTTTATAAAGTTTATTTTCTAAAACTGTTACAAATGGCCTAAAAATTTTTTGTGACATATTGTATGCTATAGAACAGTGGTCCCCAACCTTTTTTGCACCACATTATTGGCCCATGGCCCTCTGCCATAGAACATCGGTGCAGCTAGGTTGTAGCAGAGTGAGGACAAGCAGAAGCAGCAATGTGTGATAGGAGTATGTCCTCACTCCTATTTATCCTATGCAGAGCTTTCAGTGGCACAGGCAGGAGCATCCGTGCACTGCATATTTGTCTACAGTGTATGGATTCTGTATGCTCTGCAGAGAAAAGTGCTATAGAAAGGCCTGAACTTCAGGGGCATGTTTAGCTTGTACAACAATAAAATCAATAAATAAAATTTCTAACAGTTTAAAAAATGTTCTAAAAGCATAAGACCACTTTAAACACAATAAAAACACTAAAAATACATTCAAACTTAGTAGGTTGCTGTGTGAGCAGAGGACCATTGGATCCTCTTTGTCAAGGTTTCGACATATGTGTCAGCCAGGGCTTAAAGGAGTTTTCCGGGAATAATTCCGTTTTAGATAATCTACGTAGCCTGCCTTCATAAGCAGAAAATTTATACTTACCTGCTCTCCATCGCTCCAGTCCCCCGCATGGCCTGTTTACATGTGTTGCTGCATGGGCACTTGTGGCTACGTCACCGCTGAAACCAGTTATAGATGTGTATGTTGAGTGTAAGTCATTTAGTTCCATTTACATGTAGCAATCCTCCTAATTGTATGTAACTGAATGATCTTGAATGCGATCATTCAGCACATACAACTTCATGATTGTCAGTTTTCATTATAGTCCCCACTGGAGAGATGTGCTGCCTACGTATAATGATTTTAACGTCCTAATAAAAAATGCAAGCAGCAAACAAATTTCTCATTATCATTTGTTTAGTGGATCTATTCACACAGTGCAACGATCGGAAATAGTATTATAGTTTTGAACTGTCAATATTTGTAAAAAATAAAAATAAACTGTCTGGTCAGTCTGGTTCAAACTTTTGTAGAATGTCTTATTTGTATCAGGAATTTAATAACACCATCCATATTTCTTTATATCAGAGCTACAACAGCAAAATCTCTATGTCTTATGCCTCATTCACACATCAGTGTTCGGCCAGTGATTTCCATAAGTGATTGTGAGCCAAAACCAGGATTGGAATTTATACATTCATAAGGTATAAGGAAAGATCTGCACCTGGCCTGTGTGTAGAGCCGCACCTGGTTTTGGCTCAAAATCACTGATGGAAATCACTGACCGAACACTGACTGTGTGAATGAGGTCTTACATGAAGATTTTTCAATGAATTTGAGCAATTTCACAGCAAATGTCCCAAGTAAGGAATACCTTTCACAAAACACAGATTTAAACCAGAAGTTTCAACAGAGGTGTAAAGAGTTGAATCATAATATTTCTAAAATGCCAGTAATAAATAAAATAAAACAAAACCAATAGAGCATTTAAAACCAATATACACCAATATTTGCAAAAATCCAAATTAATTTTGATACGCTTCTTGTATTACTAAATTTTTATCCCCATTTAATACCTTCTACATTTATTTGAATAGGACTCAGAAGAACTTGCCAATAAGAAATGGCCTACAGTGGATGCTAGCTACTATGGCGGCCGTGGTGTTGGTGGAATTAAAAGGATGGAGGTTAGTTGTGTTATGTGTTACAAGTAGAGATGAGCGAATTTCTCAAAAATTCGATTCGGCCGGTTCGCCAAATTTTCCGAAAAAATTTGGTTTGATCCGAATTTATTCATGGCGAATCGCATAAAAAAACAGCTATTTCTTGGCTGCAGAGAGCCTGTATACTGGTGTAGAACACTGTGCCTTGCAGCAACACGCATAGGGAGTCTGCTGTGGTAGTGAAACAATACTCTGAGTCAGTATGACATGTAGATGACAGGCGTTGCTCTTAGAATGACTGCACACTTCACTTACTTGGGCAGTTACGGGGACAAAACTGACCAAATAACTCAAGTGTGAACTCGGCCTTATAGGTCAATGTTAGTGCCGTATAAAGAACCGTGCAGAGGCCAAAGATTCTACTATAGCGTGAAAGAGCGCACTCCTTTTACACTAATTCACTGATTCCACATAGATTTCTACAGAACCTGTTCTATTAAATGCTTATACAAGTAGAGTCCCCCCTCCCGACAGAGTGGAATGAGTGTCAGTAAGTTTGTGTTGTCGTCACTGATTATTTTGACCTTCCTCTGAACCGTCAGAACAATAACCCCAAAAAAAACTGATCCTGTTTGTGGAGCATCCGCCTTCACTCGGTCAGCATTTGGTCAGTAATCCATCAGTATTGCTAAAACCCCAAAAAATTGATCCAAAACAGAGATGACACGTGAATGGAATATTTGCATGTCTTCTGTGTTTTGTACCCACTCCTGCTTTTGGCTACCAAATCATAATCCAATTGTGATGCAAAATTGGGACCATATCATGCAGGCCTTACAGCAGCAAGATAGACAGGATCCGTTGTGCGTCTAATTTTTCCTTCCTTCTGGCAGATCAGAAGAAGGGTCAAATAAATGATGATGTCAGCCAGACCGAAAGGCAAAATAGTGGCCCAGTCATGAAGTGGGAAGGGTGGGAACAGCATGAGAAGTCCACAGAGTGGTCCTATTACATGGTGGTGAGATGAAAGCAGCATGAGGAGGCTACAGAGTGGCACAATGACAGTGTGGAGGTGGCAACAGCAGCATCAGGCGGAGGCCACAGAGTTGCACAATGACAGTGTGGAGGTGTCAGCAGCATCATCAGGAAGCCACAGAGTGGCACATAGAGCGTGGAGGTGGCGGCAGCAGCATCAGGAGGAGGCCACAGGGTGGCACAATGACAGTGTGAAGGTGGCAGCATGATCAGGAGACCACAGAGTGACCCGTTGACAGTGGGTGGGTGGCAATACCAGCTAAAGATAGTGGGTGAAAGAAGGAGCACTTGGCATCAGATGTGTGGCATCAGGCGGGTGGAAGCATCAGAATAGTAGCTGAGGCAGGTAGCCAGAAGAAACCGGTCTCTTTTGTTAAAGTGTTGGTGTGGCACCATGGATGATCTAGTCTGATGCATCAGGCATTGGTGGGTGGAAATTCTGGCTGATCCACGCCTGATTCATCTTGACAAAGGTCAGTCTCTCCACATTTTGGGTGGACAGGCGAGTTCTTCTTGGGGTAACTATGGCCCCCACCGCCCTAAACACCCGCTCTGATGCCACACTACTGGCCGGGCAGGACAGCTTTTCCAGGGCAAACTCTGCCAGTTGCGACCACAAATCTAGTTTGGCTGCCAAGTAGTCCAGTGGATCAAGTTTCTGCTGATGGAGCTGGAACTGCTCCTACCCCCCACCCTGCCACAGCAGCCATG